>NW_024080973.1:0-197 GCF_003009895.1 Hyaena hyaena
CGCACAGGCTAATTCAACTAACATGCAAAGCGAGAGGGAAAACGAAAAAGTTAAGAGAAAAGACGGAAGAGGGAGGGCGAATAATAGGGAGTATAAAATACATAAAAGGGTCAAAAAGGGGAAAAAAAAGGAAAAAAGAAAACCGATGGACAAAGTACAGTTTAAAGCATATACCTGGATTTCCCAGCTACAGTTAA
>NW_024080973.1:1288-158659 GCF_003009895.1 Hyaena hyaena
GGTTCGCACTCACGTTAGAAGGCTCTCTCAGTGGATTCTGCGTCCTTTTTCTCCCAATCTCTCAGGTTTTGTAAGGTTTCCAATGGCTTCAGATCTTTTCTGTGTGATGTATGGGCGCGAGTGCAAGTACGGAGCTCCTTACTTCTCCGCCATCTTGCCCTCTCTCCAATGTTTAGTTATTTTAAAAGAGAAAGGGTATGAGCAGGGAAGGGGCAGAAGGAGAGAGGCAGAGAGAGAGACAGAGAGAGAGAGAAAGAGAGAGAGAATCTCAAACGGCCTCCACGCTCAGTGTGGAGCCAGGTGTGGACTCCAACTCAGGAACCATGAGATCATGACCTGAGCTGAAACCAAGAATCCTATTTTTATTTATTTTTAAAATTTGTTTATTTATTGTAAGAGAGACAGAGATAGCACAAGTTGGGGAGAGACAGAGAGAGGGAGAGAATCCCAAGCAAGGTCCATGCTGCCAGTGCAGAGCCATGCTGCCAGTACTGAGTCAGACGTGGGGTTCATGAGGCCATGAACAGAGCCAAAACCAAGAGTCAGATGCTTAACAGACTGAGCCACCCAGGTGCCCTGAAATCAGCTATTTTTCAAAGCAATTCTGTATTAAAGAAACGCTAGGAGGGCAAGAATTGTCTTCAGGAGAACCGGAGGGAAAGTACCTTCAGAAGATGCACTCCAAGGTCAGAAAATGCAATTCATGCTGAAGTGATGGGGTTCAGTACATGCTACCTGAAAATATGGCACTTGGCATCTTGAATATATAAGCTGAAGGAGGCTGAGAAAATAGCAGCAATGGGAAGTTTTTTCTAACCTTTCCCTCCATTTTCCCCTGAAGCAGGTCATAAGACCCTGTGTGAGAGGTGCCCTCCCTACACCCAGAAGAAAGGAGCACCCTTATCTCTGAGACCAAGGGGCTCAGAGAGGAATCTGAATGAACGGGTCTAGCTCAACTCCCCCTACTCACACTCCTCAACCTATCACATTTCTCCATGACTGTGTGCTTACCATCTGCTTACCATCAAACCTAGCATAGAAATACTCGGGTTTAATAGTTTCTTCCAGCTTCATTTCCTTATGAAGCCTCTTGTGTCATGTAAAACATACATTAAATATGTTAGTATGCTTTTCTCCTGTTAATCTGTCTTTGTCAGTTTAATTTTCAGACCCAACCAGGACTGGAAAACTTCTTCTCCCACATAGGCCTAGAAATCCAGTGAAACATAATTTATATCCAGCTCAGGCAATCAATTAAGTGTTTTTTCTGGTCATTTAACAGGAAGATAGATCTAAGTCTGACAGGCCATTTTTATCTTTCTCCTAATTCTTTCCAGAGCCTGACCTCTTCCAGAAAGTACCATCTGAGTCAATAATTGCTGGGGGCAGGGTCCTCCAGCATTTGGGAGGTATCCCAGTCTAGCCTCCAGAGTAAATGAAATGTAAATCCAGTTGAAGAGAAGTTGACGATTTCTCTAGTGCTGTTCCTAAGGAAGGGAAGTTGACCCAGAGACTTGTGTCTCTGAGCGGTAGCCTCTTTGGGGAGAACCAAGAGATGTGAGAAGTGAAATCCTAGGCAGAGTCAGGGCAGTGAGGAGGTGCTGAGCCCAAAAGCTGGGTGTATGGAGAACGGTGAGCCAAGCTCAATGTAATCCTGAAAGTTTAGGACTTAGATAGTGTAAGAGGCAAATACAAATAAAAAATAAGAGGCTTAATTGTTCCTGTTAAAAATCAGGGAAGACACTTTCCCCTCCTCCCCTCTGTTTTGTTTCAGAATTTCTTTCTCTGTCCTTTCAAATGAATGTAAATCTTTTTAATGGTTAAACAAGCCTCTTGCCAGTTACACAACTCAGTAAAATTTCCTCAAGAACTAGGCAGCTATCTTTTCTGGAATGTAATCATTAAGAAAAATAAGGCCCATCTTCCAATGTCCTGGGTGTAGATGGATCTAACTTGTCACCTAAACTGCAAATTGCACAACCTGTCTAATGTATTTACTCTCCAGCTATATAAAAGAATGGGATTTCCATCTGTCTTTGAAATCCCTTCAGTGGGTTGCCAGTAACACATCACATTCTGGCTTAATCTTGCTTGGTATAAATATTGTTGTCTTTCCCTTCCAACTACGTGGAGAGGTTTTCTGGGTTGGGAGATTTTTGTCTCTAATTATATTTTCCAAACAATTGCTTGAAAACCAGAGAACAAGGTGAACATGGGGCTCAAGTGCCTTCCCAAAGGCCAGAGAAATGGGAAAAATTAGCTGAGACTTTGACTGGAAAGTAAAAACAAACCAGGTAATAGCACAAGAAGAAAGAATAGCATGGTAGTTAAATTTACATATTTCAGTCTTTGATACCCTTTAGGTTCAGGATCTAGTTTTATCATTTACTAGGTAAACAAATTATATTCTTTGAATCTCTGCTTTCCCCTGTAAGCCAGCATTAAATAGCACCTAGCACAGAGAGATCTCATGAGGGTAAGATAATGCAATCAGATTACTTAGTCCATGCCTTCCTCATGGGTGACCTCACTCATTCTTAACTATTCCTGAGTTATAATCTTAGCTATTTATTATAATTTCTAAATGTTATTATAAAAATCCAAATTACATGTAAATGAGTGCTGAATTACCATTAGAAAATAATAGCTTGAACTGTAATCCAGTGATTTATACATGATTCCAAGATTCACATTGTCTCTGCAATAAACCAACAGGGCTGTGGTGGATGTTGTAGCAGAGGGTTAGGTGAGATGCAGATGATTATGGACCGGGATTTTGACAATCTCTTTTGGAGATTTTTTGAAACCTGATTGATTCCCCAGATGGGAGCAGTAGAAATATATCCATTGTTATGAAATCTGCATGCATGCACACACACACACACACACACACACACACACACACACAGAGGCCAGTGTGCAGGTGACAATGGGTTCAGATTTGTTACACTCCTATGTTGGGAGGAGAAAAGTCTCTTCCTTCTACAACTCCAGTTTCTGGCTGGGGCCCCTGTTATGAAAGACGGATTAGCATAAAGAAGTTTATTAACCTGTTTATCTCTCATATACATGGGAGAAACTCAGAGATGAGTAAATTCAAAGAGGTGGCTAAAACTTGAGCTTAAATACCATCTTCATTGAAAATGAAGGAAAAAGTCATAGGGGAGGCCAGTTATGGGGAAATGACCAGGAAAGGTAAAATAAGGGTTAGGTCTGCTATGCAGATTTAAGGTTTGTTATATAGATTAAAGTCTCAGGATTTATTCTTCCTGGTACAGAGAAGGAGATAAGCGTACAAATTACAAATTTCCTTTATAAATGTACATATCCCTTACAAAAGGCTAATTACTTTATTTTTGGAGCTTCTCCTGTATCTGCAATCCTTATGCCAAAGAGGTATTTTTAAGGTGGCACATTCTGGTCTTCTAAATCCACCTTTCCATGATCATCTGATAGCTGGCAAGAGCTCTTTGATTGTGGACTCTGGCATGGTGAGGATCACCCACCTCCAGACCATCTACATCAGTAAGTATGAACTTTCAACTGTAAGGGGGCTTTCACTCTAGAAGTTGCCCATGGCAGGAGACATTTCAGTGCCATTCATAAATATAACTGGCATTCCTAATCATTTCTGAAATAGTAAGTTTTTTGTTTATTTGTTTTTCTCATGAAAAACTGACATTATTTCTCAGAGCCCTCTCTTAAGTGCTCCAAAGTCAGCATTGGAAAATATTGACTATGGAGTCATAGAAACCTCACTGGGAAGTCAGAACACCTGGGTGAAAATGTTCCACACATTTGTCAGAGCTCCCGGGAGTTGATGAAAGAGACTTCATGCTCTGGTGGGTTTCTTCATAGTCAAGGAACCCCTCTACAAAGCTGTCTTTGTAAGGAGGCCATAGCTCTGGGACTGACCCTGTCAGGCCAACTTCCAGGCTCAGAAGGAAGGGAGTCCCTAGCCTGACCCCAGCTAGAAAAGTAGAATGTGCTAGAGGAAAAATCTGGGAGGAAGAAAAAGGCAACTCATTAAATTGCCTGCCACATAAAATACAGATCGTTTTAGAGATAAGGAGGAAGTGTAGTTTCTCAGACCCAGAAATAGTGTTTTCAAGTATGTTCATCATAAGGAATCTGTTCCAAAGTTGGAGACTGATCGTCCACTCCCAAGAATTCTGCAGGGAACATATGTGCACAATGCCACACACATCTGTTCTGAACTAAATTAACATGTTCAGCAGAGGAATGAAACTTTAGGGCCTCAAAAATAGCACCGGTGGATAAGAGAGCTATTCAAAGGGGAATTTTTAAATGCCTGGGGTTGGAATTCTACACTGTGGGCTAAAAGAGGATCCAGTGCTTACTACATGTCTCTGTGGTGAGCTATGAATCTTAATGGAATTCAATTTGATGATCAGTAGCTATAATTTATTCTGTGTCACTTTAGCCAGACTCAAAAATAATCATTATTTTAGTCATATATGATGCAAATGATTTAAAAAAAAAAAAGCACTTCATTTAAAGATGCATTTGTTTGTAGGGGTGCCTGGGTGGCTCAGTTGGTTAAGTCTCTGACTCTGGATATTTTGACTCAGCTCATGATCTCACAGTTCATAAGATCAAGCCCCATGTTGGGCTCTGCACTGACAGCCAGGACCTGCTTGGGATTCTCTCCCTCTCCCTTCCTCTCTGACCCTTCCCCTCTTGCACATGAGCATGTGTGCTCTGTCTCAAAATATATTACAAAAGATAAAGATGCATTTGCAGTGCCCAGTGTTAAAAAATAACTAAAGAAGACAATTTAGGTGATACAAACTCCATTTAACACTTCATGAAGTGGACAGTCCTTTCAGAGAACTGCAAAATGGGCCAGAAGGCAACACACTTCTATTGGATAAAGAATAAAGAACAAGAAAGAGAAAAAGAAGACATCTGATTGGCTGAGGCCACATTGTCAACCTTATTTGGGGGGAGAAGGCCCAAAATTGGTTTGGTCTTTGAGGATGGGTTGACTGACTATGCCACATTTCTGGGCAAGCAGAGCATTTACAGGGATATGAAAATTACCCAAGTTGCAGTTTGCTGACATAGCCCTCTCTGAAGGAGAGGCTCCAGAGTGGGTCCAGCAGTTTATTTCAACACTAAAGTACCCCCAACACACTGGCTTGAAGATATCTTATAACTGGTGGCAACATTTACTAACTACAACCTGGAGTTATTTAACTTGAGACATGTTTTTTTATTTCCCCAACAGGATACAAATACGCAAATTCTGGTGAGCACCACCTGGCTTTTTCTATATTCTGGGTAAGTGCCCAACCACCACGTCCACTACAAAATGTCCAAGTGCTAATTCTTCATGCTCTTGATCAGGTGTTTTGTGGGTGGATGTAATGACATGAACCCACAGAACACAAATCTCTGTTAAAGGTGCCAGGGCTTTGCAAACTTTTTCAAAAGGCAACACAGGGCATCTCACTGCAGGAGGAATACTAACAAACCAACAATAGTGAGAATGTTGGTGCTGGCATTTAAGCTGCTCTTCAAGGTATTATTATTATTATTATTATTATTATTATTATTCTATTCTCACCCTGCTTTCCTTTAATCATATTAATACTTTTTTTTTTTTACTTGACAAAATGAGATTTCCACTGGGTTTTTCCATAGCCTAAACCTAGGCTTTTAACCTTTCAAAAAATTTGTTTAACATTTGAATAGTGAGCTTTTGCTCTCATGGCTTCTCAGTAAAAATTAATGGAACTTCAAAGATGTGTTCTATTCTATTCATTTGGAGCCACACGACCCTTTCATTTATAAGTATTTTGGCCTTTACTATTTTGCTCAGAGTAAAAGGCATCACTGTTTAATAAGCATTTTAAACTATTACCTTATATTATCCCACTTTAAATGTCAGAAGGATGATAGACACACTTTAAAGGAATTACTAAAGCAATAACTCAGTGTCAGTTTATACGAATATCCATAAATGTCTAGAGTCATGTTCTTGCAGTTTATAATTTCACTTGAGTCTTAACTGATTATGACTGTTGAGTTTGAGGAAATTCTAGGCAGAGGGGAAAATATAAGCAAGGATTTGGAAGCAAGAATGTGCAAGGTACACTTGAGGAATAGAAAGTTGTCCAGTTTGGCTAGAGAATACGGGAGACATTGGGCAGTTACAAGAGATAAGACTGGAAGAAGATGCTCAGAGAATAATGCAAGAGTTGAAAACCAGACTGAGGTCTCTATACCTGATTCTGAGGGCAATAAGGGCACACTGAATATTTTAAAGCAAAGACCTTGCATGATTCTAGTCAGGCTTCAGAAAGATTAATAGAGCAGCGGCTGTAGAAGAGAAAGGGATTAGCAGAGGGGAAGGAATTGGAGCCAGGACTGGATTCAGGGAGTCCTGCTAAAGCCATTACAACATTTCTACTTGGATGGCCTCAGCCCTCTTAAACCTAAGATCACCAAGACCGAGGTCCTCAGTTTTCCCCACCAAATATACTGCCCCCTTAATCTTCTCCATCTCAATAAATGGTACCACCAGTTTCCTCCAATCTGCAGAATTCACATTCTACAAATGGTGCCCAGAGAGATCTGCTCCAGTGTAAAGCAGATCATCTTACTCTGCTGATTACATCCCTCCAATGGTCATCTATGCATGAGAATAAAATCCAAACGTTTTATCTTAGCCTAAAATGTCCTATATTCTGTCCTCTGCTTAACCCTCAGATTTACTCTCTCTCCTTCCTTTATTGGTGACATGGTGGCCTTCTTTGTTGCCTATGCATACAAATTTCCTTACCGCCTCACGTTCTTTATTTTTTTTTTTGGTTTTTTTTTTTTTTTAAGTTTATTTATTTGTTTTGAGAGAGACAGAGACAGCACAAGCAGGGGAGAGACAGAGAGAGAGGCAGAGAGGGAATCCCAAGCAGGCTCTGTGCTGCCAGCACAGAGATGCGGGGCTTGAACTCACGAAACTGTGAGATCATGTCCTGAGCCAAATCCGAGAGTTGGTCACTCAATCGACTGCCACCCAGGCACCCCACCTCGGGTTCTCTTTAGTTTCTCAGTACCAGTAGTGTAATTCCAAAGACAAATGCCACTGGAGTAACAGCAAGGTCTCATTCTTTCACTGTGAGTTTCTATAGGGGGCTGGTGATAGTTCACTTGTTAAATCTATACATAGCTTTTCAATAGCTACGGGTAAGGATTTTTGGCTTGCGGTTGGAACAGCTATTGCAGACACTGACTGCAATAAAAAAAGGTCGTCTTGTAGAGAGCCCCCAAATAGAAGAGTCTCCTCGCTCATTTTCTCCCCTTTGCTTTTCTGGGGTGTCATTTGGTGGACACAAACCAGAATACTGAAGGTGGTAGTAGGAAGGGATGAGATTTCTTCTGGAAGGTTTGCCTCGAGGCTGCATGGACTCCTCCCACCCCCAGCTCTAATTTTGTCTAAAGGGCCTTTGGTTCATTCTGATGAACAAAGCTTCTGTTATCTTATGTTACTGGAAAAGAATATATGCACAAGTAAACATTTCCCTTTCAAATCACCAACTAAAGCCATCCTTAAGGTTTTTGAATATATACATTCAAGACATTTTCTGTGCATATAGGCATCAGTTAGTAATAAAAAATTATATTAAAGGTCAGGGATTCTAAGGGTTAGGACTCTAAAGTCCTAGGGCATAGTGAGGATGACTTGTCCAGCGTCACAATATTTTGGGCTCAGCTGGTTAGTTAGGAAGACTCTCTGACTAAGGGTGCCTGGGTGGCACGGTCAGTAAATTGTCTGACTCTAGGTTTCGGCTCAGGTCATGATTTCATGGTTCCAGAGTTTGAGCCCCACATCAGGCTCTGCACTGACAGTACGGAGCCTGCTGGGGATTCTCTCCTTCCCTCTCTCTCTGCCCCACCCTCCTCTCTCTCTCTCCCTCTCTTAAAATAAATAAATTAATTTTTAAAGAAAGGAAGGCTCTCTGACTTGATGCTGAGATTAAAACCATCTGAAAGTTCATCCACCCACAATTGGGACCCTGAGATGTCTTGAAAATTAGAGCTGCTGACTCCATCTGCTGAAAAAACCCAGGCTAAGACAATAGAGAAAAGGAGAGGGCCATATTGCAGGCAGAAGGAAAAGCATCTGCACACCAAGGTCCCCTGGTTGGAGGGAGGACAATGCATTAGAGAAAGCCAGTAAGGCTATACACACACACACACACACACACACACACACACACACACACACACACACACGTCTCAGATAAAAGGTCAAATACTACATGCCCTTAGAGCCCAGTTTTAAATGTGTGTTTTACCTTAAGAGCAGTGAAGAGTCTGTTAAAGTCTTAACCATGAGGTTGAGGCACTGAGGGTTAGAACTCCACTATATCTTTCTTTTTGAGGGAGACACAATTCAACCCAGAACAGATTCTAACAGCATTCCATTGTCGCTAGTACCCTGCTGTTCCACCACCTCCTGTAGGTTATCTTGAGCTCTCTCACACCTCCGTGGAAGTCTCTTAGGTTAAATCCTTCACCTGTGCCAGGGGTGTTCTGGGACCCTGACTCATACATCCATTTTGAGAGCCATTTCATAAGTAAACTATATAGGGCTTAGTGAGGGGTTGCATGGGTGAGGAGTGGAAATGAGGGAAAGGGTTTGATGTAATCCCCAAGTTTCTGTCGGGTGTAATTGATGGGTGTGGTGTCTTTCACTGAGATCAGGCAGGCATAGGAGGCCCATTGCAAAGGATATAATGATATGTCTTGAGACATATGAGGGATGTATAAGCCACACACACACACACACACACACACACACACCCTAAATGTCTTTGCATTATAGAGTTTATATGACATACAAAGTCAGCATGGCTTCAAATCCTAGCTCTACCACTTACTAGTTGAGCCACTAGGATGAAAGATTTCATCACAATGCCTGCCTTTCAGTGTTGCTGTGGGGATCGATGAGATAAGTTGTACCAGGCACTTAGCAAAGTATCTGACATTTGCTAAGGGAGCAATTAATGCCGGTATTAGCCAGTATTACTTCTACATACTTATTTTCCATCTGGAGAAAGCATCACCAACAATAAAGGTCTTGAAATGATCCACCTGAATGTGGTCTAATTCCTATTTTCCACTGCAAATTTGAAACTATTTTAAATGCAGTGCAGGATGGAAATAAAGTTGCTAGCAGGTTTGTACTTCTCTTTTCTATTTGGTTTTGAACCCAGTAAGCCCATTTAAAGCCGTTTCTAACCTTGGTGCTGGATATCAATTGGAGATGAGGATACATTTCAAAGCAGTGTAGATATTTTAGGATGTAAAGAGGGCTTTGGGAAATTATGTAGTCTGACCTCTAATTTCTGGACAAGGAAATGAAGACCTGAGAGGGTAAATGACTCATCAGGCCACACAACTACAAGCAGAATTGGGGCTAAAATCCAGTCCTCATGACTCATATGCTGGCCTTTTCATCTGCAACATGGCAGCCTCCAGCAAAAACAGTCAGGAAAAAAATGTTTATTGCATGGAGTTTTAAATTTATATAATGAATACAACCTCTCTCTAAAAGAAAATCCAAGTTAAAATGGGGAATGAGGGACCAAAGAGGGAGTTCAAACCACCACGCTTTTTGTTATAAATCCACTGAAACAATTCCCTCTAAAAAACAGATGAGTAGTTTTACTGGCATTTTAAACTTTCATAAATGTGTGTTATTAGCCAGGTGTCTGACTACTTTTACACACGGGAATACACTTTTCTCAGACTCACAAACTACAAGTTGCCACTTTTCAAGTGTATTTTGAAGACTTGGTGATTTTTTTTCCCCTCAGTGACAATTAGCTAACTTACTGTGTTCAAAACTGTACATCCTAGAGAGATTTTATTTTAAAGAATCCTGGCTCTGGGGCGCCTGGGTGGCTTAGTCGGTTGAGTGTCTGGCTTTCGCTTAGGTCATGATCTCGCGGTTGGTGGGTTCGAGCCCCGCATCAGGCTCTGTGCTGACTGCCAGCTCAGAGCCTGGAGCCTGTTTGAGTCTGTGACTACCTCTCTCTCTGACCCTCCCCTGCTCACGCTGTCTCTCTCTCTCTCTCTCTCCCTCCTAGAAATAAAAAAATAAAATAAAAATATTAAAAAAAAAAAAAAGAATCTTGGCTCAATGAAACAATGGAATTTTGAGGAGATGGTTATGTGAACACTGCATTTAAAAAAAATCTAAGCATCACACCCAGGTCAGTCATGTTGTAATATTTGAATTTGATTATGTGGAACCACATAAATCAATTTGCCTCTTAGATAGCAGGAAACCCAGAGATGCAGTTTATCTCTCCATATAATCTTGTCTAGTGTAGGAAAAAAGAGATATAGGAAAAAGAAACACTTAAGGGCAAAACTGGGAAAAAAATAAAACTATCACACTTCCTGATGCTGGGAGAAAAGAATATAATTTTTTGTATTGGAAAAAAAAGTGTTTTGGGTAGACACAGTATTTGGGAGAAAAGCCAATCTAACAGAACTGGATTATGTTAAAAGAATTCTATTATCTCAAAGACTTGGTATCCATAGCAACTGAGACATCTCCATACTCACTCTTTCCATCCATAATGAGGAAAATAAACAGCCAAAGAGCTAGCTATTTCCTGGTATCATTATATCACAGCTAATAAATTATTACTTGACGGAGACATCTTAACAAACCCTACTGCTGTTTTACTTTTTGAAACAGGACCTCCTCTACCCCCACCCCACCCCCCACAAAAAAATAAAGAAGAACATGCAACCAAAATACAGGAATGGAGCTCACAAAGGAGAGTTATAAAGCAGATCCAAGGAGGGAAGGAGTTACTCTCTGAACTTGACCCCTGGCTGATATCCAAGATAGAGAAGCATGTTCTGGGCTTTTGCCAAGCTACAGGTCACCTGGTCCTCCAATCATGCAGAGTGTTGGTTTGAAAGGGAGTCCAGACCCAGGAAGGCCACCCTCACAAAGCCCAGAGATATTCTAAACGGGTATGTTCAAGCAGTGGCAAATGTGTGCCCTTTGCATATATAACTGATTGTTGTTACAGGATAGTAACTTTTTACTCATTCATCAAATACTTGCTGCATATCTATATGTGTCGGTCTCTAAGGTTCTGAGGATGTTCGATGGGAGGGAGATAGTCCCAGCTGTCATGAAGTTCACATCTTGTGTAGAATTGAGATATATCAAATTTCCTATTAGTATTAGAAACGGATTTTCAATATCCACCTACAACAAGCTCATTGTTAAATAATTCCCTTAGGACTCCACACCGTTTCTTGCAAACAACTTACACAAACTACATGTTGACTGAACGTAACGACTTAAGGGAATGATTAAGACGAAGTTAAGAACATGAAAATGATCTGTGGCAGGGAGGCCTTCAAAACACAGAGCCCCAAGTTTTAGTTGATGAAATACGTGCAATGTAAAAACTGTTATAAAGATAATTAAGGGTTTCAGGAATAATTAAGCAGTAAAAGTGGGATTTGAACCCATGTGGTCTGGCTCCAGAGAGTTTTGTGCTAAACCACACCATGCTGCCTTTTAGGACAAAGCAGACCAGGAAAGAAGGACAGGTGTGAAATTCTTTCTACCACCATGGTGACTTCAAAAAAAAAAAAAAAAAGAAAGAAAGGAAGGAAGAAAACAAAAGCAAACCAGTTCAAAAGTGCAAATTGTAAACCTTTTTAAGTCAAACATACAATCTGAACTATATCTATTCATTCGTTCATTTATTCACAAGTATTCTTTGTGTCTCCCTGAGCCAGGTGCTCTGGGCACTCGGATTAGTATGTGAAAACACATTAAAGCTTCATTCTCATGGTCTGTTTTCTCCATAGGACTGGCCACCTTTTACTTCTTCCATCAGTTCAAATCTACTGTTGAGTACCTCTAAGTGAGTTTTTTATTTCAATTATTGAACTTCTCAACTTCAGAATTTCCATTTGGTATTTTTTAAATATATAATTTCTAGCTTTTGTATTGATATTCTGTATCTAATTCAACATTGTCATAGCTTCCTTTACTTTTTTTTTTCTTTTTTGAGAGAGAGAGAGAGAGAGAGAGAGAGCGCGCGAGCTGGGAAGGGGTGGAGAGAGGATGACAGCGAGAGCCAGAGGTGGGGCTTGAATTCACAGTGAGATGGTGAGCTGAGCTGAAGTTGGATGCTTAACCAACTGAGCCACCCAGGTGCCCCCCCTGTAATTCTTTAATCATGCTTTTGTTTAGCTCTGTGAGCATAATTTTAATGGCTGTTTTAAAGCATTTTTCTGTTAAACCTGACATCTGGTCACTCTCATAGGCTGTGTGTGTTGACTGCTTTTTCCCCTGTGTATGGGTCAGACTTTCCAGTTTCTTTGCATGCCTCATAATTTTTTGTTGGAAACTGGCTATTTTAGATAGTCTAGTTCTGGGTACTAGACTCCCCCTCTTTGGGGCTGTTGTTATTGGCTACTGTTATTTTTTTCTTTATTGACTTGCTGGATTATTTTATGTAAATCACCCCAAATAGTTTCTTTTAAATCTTATTTATTTTTGAGAGAGAGGGAGCATGAGCAGGGGAGGGGCAGAGAGAGGGGGATAGAAGATCAGAAGCAGGCTCTGCACTGACAGCAGAGAGCCCATGCGGGCTTGAACTCACAAAGCTGAAGTTGACACTCAGTCAACTGAGCCCCCCCAGGCACCCCTTCTAACGTCACCCCTCCGCAAAGCATGCCTTTGGGTGTGTGCTCGGTAACCCTGAGATGACAGTTTTACTGGTAGGGCTCTCTTTCCTTCTTTCCCCCAATCACACGTGGCTGCTGAACTCCACTAACTCCCAACTGATTACTCTGCTGTTGAAAACAATCCCCTGTGGTTTCTCGGGTCTGAGTAGCAAATGTGTTCTCACCCCAGGAGGGCTCCTCCCAACTGCATTTTTCTGGTTCTCTCCTGCAAAGTAGTCCATCTACAGTGTAGGCTCTATCTTCATTAAATCCACACATTTTCCTCCCAATTTCCTTTCATCCCTAGCCCCACTCTTCTTGAAGCGTTCTTTGCCTTGCACTTCTCCAAGGTCTGTTGCAATGAAGTCAGTTCCCTTGGGAAGAGATTGAGTGCTGTTTATGGCCTGCTTCTCCCCCAGGGAGTCTCTGAGCCAGGGTTTTGCAGTCGAATGGGGGACCTGTGCTCTAGGAGCTGAGTGCTTAGCTAGAGGGGGAGGCAGCAGTCTGAGCAGGGACCCATGACCTCAGGAGCTGGGGTACCCCAGTACTTTGAGCATGTCATGCCCAGTGTTCAATCTTCATTCCTTCAGTGGGGCTGAGGGGAAGGGCACCCTTATTTACTGATTGCGTTCACCCAGAGCTTAGCCTAGACAATAGATAGCTGGGTAAAGGATGAAAAATGCTGAAGTCTTGCTCCTTCTGGGAAGACAGCACTGGGAGCTGGAAGAGGAGGAGAGGAGAGTGGTCTTTGTTCAGATACCACAGACTCTCATCTTTCTTAACAAAATTTTCTGGAATAGATGTATCTTCATTTGCTGTTTGCCCTTAGGACCATTTCAAGGGGCTTTCAATGTTTGGAAAATAATTCCACCAGTTTCTCTGCGAAGCAACTCAGCAGAACTCCTTATGCTAACACAGGAAGTGCATCAGCCCTTCATTTTAACACTAACAGCAGAATGGATTGGGGGGGGGACAAAATAAAGAATGGTTATGGAATATCTGCTGTCCACTTATTGATAGGTTTGTAGCAACTAGTGACATGGTTTGAGATTCCTAATAAATAGTGACAAGATGCTTATGGGGAACCATGCTTTGCTCTGCTGAGATCACAGGCACGGAGAGTAAATAGGTCATGGAAGATGCGGGTTTGTCAGTGATTGGATATATGCTATTCAGTAACACAAATGATTAAACATCTGAGGCTCAACCTGTTGTATGGGCTTTGAAGAAGCTGCAAACCAATTAGTCTTTTTATCTTTCAGGAACAGCCTGGAAAGCAGGATCTTAATTCAAGCTCAGCTTGATTTCTGGGCTAGAGAGAATAGAAGTTGTCAGTGCCATAAAACAGGAAACAATTGATTAAGTCTTATCTGAGTCTTAAAAGCTGAATGCTTGGAAAAGCATTTGCAATAATCACGTTTACATCTACCTTGATGAAAATGAGATACCACTAAACCTCAGAACGAACGGTTCTCCGCTCTGGAAAGCATTTCATATCGTCTCAAGTCTTCAGAGAGGTGCTGAGCAAGAAAACACCTGCTGTTCCAGTGTGGCTATTAAGAACACGGAGTTCTTTTGTTGCAGTTACACATTTCCTTTGATGCTAACACCTAGCACCCAAGAACTACCAATGAATTTGAAATAGAAGAGCCCATGTTTTCTAAAAACGTCTCAGCAGGAAAAGAGATGTGGTGTGCTCAAATACACCTATTTGACTTTTGCCTCTAAGGGTTTTTTCCTCCCTCGATGGACTTGAAAAGTCATTTCCACAATGCTTTTATATCTTCTAAGCAGAAAATATAGTAACAGCAGGGGACTGACATTTAGTTCGTTAGGTTGGAACTGAGGTCCCATCCTGGGGCCTGTGGTTACTGAAGAGATTCACACACACACACACACACACATACCCCACAGAGAATAACTTTCTCTACATCTGTGTGTCCAGAGCCATCATGAAATGGTATTTATTCAGTTGGGCTTCATTTTGTAAATCAGGTTTTGAGTCCTTTCTTGGAATCTGTCAACACCACGTTAGTTTCCATGCACATAAGTCAAGTAATAATAATGTGAGCAAACCCATATATGGGCTCACTGTGGACCAGGACCTGCTCTAATGGCTTCATGTGTATTCATTAATCATCACAACAATCTCATGAAGAATGCGGGGCGCAAAGAGGTTAAGTAGTCTTTCCAAGGTGACACAGCCAAATAGAGCTGGATCTGCAAACACACTTTCCAAGAAATCAATAACACTTATGGAGATTCTGACATTTCCATTCAAAACCAACTTTGGATCATTCACTTGGATAATCCAATGTCATTTTCTACATTAACAACAAAACCAAAAATTTTTAACTTCACTCCAACATAAATATCCCTCCACCATCAAAGTTACTAATTCTCGGTTCAGAAGGCCAGTCAAACCCCAAAGCTAATTGTTACAGGAGCCAACACCTAATTAAGGAATTAAATGGCTATGCAAAGAAATTATCAATCATCTGTAGGAACTGGTGCTTCTTAAAGTGAAAAAGTTTATTTACTTGGCCATTTGGATTTGCAAACCTGGCAACTGTGTCTAACCTGGAATTATCATTTATACAATTTAATTAACTACATGTTCTTTTGGGAGCAAAAATCATGTGTTATCATCTGTGTGTATCTCTTGATTTCTGACATACAGTAGGCAACCGAGAAATATTTACTAACCTGATTTGATGCACTAATCATTGTAAAAAGTTAGAGAAGTGCATCATATGTAAATTGCTGTGTATGCACAATTAAGTCATCCAGGCTATGTGATTTTGGGAAATCTCTGCACCTGCACTTTCCTATCAGGAAAAGGAATAGCTGGATTGGAGGATCTGTTGGGTTCTTTCCAGCTCCGAAAGCCTAAAAGCAGACTAGCAGCCTAAATGGACCCAATAAGGAAATACTGAAAAGTCAAGTATTAAATAGTAGTCTGTTTAAAGTGGAGAGTGGGGGTAGCTGGTGGCTGATTCGCAAATAGGGAAATTTATAACTTTTCTCTATTACAAACCACAAGTTGGTCAGTGAGACAATTTCCATATATGCATGAAGATCAGAAAGCCCTGAGCTGTGAACTCCTATCCCGCATGTGCTTGGATGCAGATTAAAAGGAAGGTACCATATCCTCCAGCAGAGGGAGCCAGATTTTAAGCGTTAACCAGACCACAATTCATTCTACGGCACTGTTTGATACAGAAAGAGAAAATAAGTAGTTTGATACTAAATCCTCATTTCTGGGCCTTATATTTAACATTAAAAACTGTATCACAGAGGGGCGCCTGGGTGGCTTAGTCGGTTAAGCGTCCGACTTTCACTTAGGTCATGATCTCGCGGTTCGTGGGTTCGAGCCCCGCGTCGGGCTCTGTGCTGACTGCCAGCTCGGAGCCTGGAGCCTGTTTCAGTCTGTGACTCCCTCTCTCTCTGACGCTCCCCTGCTCACGCTGTCTCTCTCTCTCTCTCTCTCTCTCCTGGAAATAAATAAAACATTAAAAAAAAAATTAAAAAAAAAAAACTGTATCACAGAGATCAACACCAATTTTCCAAAACGCAAAATTTTTCCTAGTAATTAATGTTTCTTCTTAAAAAAAACAAAACTCTTATCAATTTCATCAGCGGTGGTAGAATTTTTAATGACATTTATTTAGCCTATGGATTTCTGAGTTCAGGTTCAAATAAAACTTACAGAACTATGAAGGATTCACTACAGTTTGGTCATTTTCTTTAAGTGGAGATTTTTTTTGTTTGTAGGTAAAGAGAAAAGTCTTTTTTATGGAGATATAATTGAAATACAATACTGCATTAATTTGAAGTATACAAAAAGGATTTGATATAAGATATACTGCAAAATTGTTACCACAGTAAGTTTAGTTAAGTCCATCACTTCACACTGTTACATTTCTTTTCTTGTGAGGAGAAATTTCAAGATTCACTTTCTTAGCAACTTTCAACTATACGATAGAATTGTCAACTATAGTCACCATGCTGTACACTAAGATCCCTGGAAATTATTTATCTTATAACTAGAAATGTGTATCCTTTGACAGTATCTCCTTATATTCTGCACCCCTCAGCTTCTGGCATCCATCACTCTACTCTCTGTTTCTATGAGTTTAGCTTTTCTTATGATTTCACTTATATGTGAGATCATATAGTATTTGCCTTTCTCTGCTTGACTTATTTCACTTAGCATAAAGTCCTTAAGATCTATCCATGTTGTCACAAATGGCAGGATATCTTTTTGTATGGCTGAATATTCCGTTGTACATATACATACCATATTCTCCAGATAGTCATCCATGGACAAGGCACTTTGGTTGTTTCCACATCTTAGTTAGCTATTATGAATAATTCTGGAATTAACATGGGAGTGTAGGTATCTCTGAGACAGTGATTTAATTTCCTTTGCATAAATACCCAGAAGCAGAATTGCTGGATAATATGGCAGCTCCTTTTTTATGTTTTGAGGAACCTCCATATTGATTTCCATAGTGGATGCACCAGTTTACATTCCCATCAATGGTACACGAGTGTTCTCTATTCTCCACATCCTCATCAACACTTGTTATTTCTTGCCTTTTTGATAACAGCCATTCTAACAGGTATGAGGTGACATCTCATTGTGGTTTCGATTTGCATTTTCCTGATGATTAGCGATGAGCAACTTTTCATGTTTCTGTTGGTCATCTGTATGTCTTCTTTTGGAAAATGTCTATTTAATTCATCTGCCAATTTTTAAATCATATTATCTTTTTAAAGTTTATTTATTTATTTTGAGAGAGAGAGAGAGTGACCAAGCAGGGGAGGGGCAGAGAGAGAGGGAGACAGAATCCCAGGTAGGCTCCATGCTTTCAGTAGCAGAGCCCCACATGGGGCTTGATCTCACAAACCATGAGATCATGACCTGAGCCAAAATCTGGAGTCCAGTGGTTAACAGAGTAAGCCACCCACGTGCTCCTAAGCAGATTATTTATTTATTTAGCTGTTGAATTATATGAGTTCTTCATATATTTTGGATACTAGCCCCTTATCAGATAAATGATTTGCAAATATTCTCTCCCTTTTAGTAAGTTGGCTTTTCATTTTGTCGGTGTGCTGTGCAGAAGCTTTTAGTTTGATATCATCACACTTACTTACGTTTGCTTGTTTCCTCTGCTCTTGCCATCAAATCCAAACAATCACTGCCAAGACTACTGTCAAAGAGCTTACCCCTTATGTTATCTTCTAAGATTGTTATGATTCCAGGTTTTATGTTCTGGTCTTTAACCTATTTTGAGTTGATTTTTATGTATGGCATAAAATAATCCGGTTTCATTCTTTTGCATTGGCTGTCCGATTTCCCCAACACCATTTATTGAAGAGACTGTCCTTTCTGCATTATATATTCTTGGCTGAAAAGTCATCATTAAGAATAGTATTTTTGCCTGATCATGAGAGAGGAAATAGCTTATACACTGCAGTCTTCATTCCCTTGTGTAGGGAAGTTTACACACCTCGGAATAATGAGGACTCTTCTCCTGACAAGTGTTATGGGTTGAACTATGTGTGTGCCCCTCCAAAATTCAGATGTTGAAGTCCTAACCCCTGGTACCTCAAAATATGGCTTTATTTGGAAATAGGGTCGCCGCAGATATAATTAGTTAAAGAGGTCATACTAAGCAAGCTGGGCCCCTAATCCAATATCACTAGTCTCCTTATAAAAAGGGAAATTTGGACACAGCAACGCACACAGGAAGAATGCCATGTGGACATGAAGATGGAGATTGGGGTGATAGCACCAAACCAGCAGAAGCTAAGTGAGAGGAACAGGATAGACTCTTCCTCACAGCCCTCCGAAGGAACCAGTCCTGCCGGCATCTTGACTTCTAGAACAGTTTTTATTGTTTAAGCTGCTCTGTTTGTGGTACTTTGTTACAGCCGCTTTAGTAAACTAATACAGGAAGCCACTCCATTCTTTTGTAGTGTTTAGAATAAAAGTATTCTGTCTAAACTATGTGCTTTCCTTTCATTTTAATTTTTAAAACAAAACATTACTTTTTAATATTGCAAAGAAATATAAACTCAGTACAGATTTATAGATAAGCAGAACAAGAAAATTAAAATTCAACATTCCCACAAACCAGACATTACCCTTGCTAAGAGCTTGTTACATATCCGTCCAGAACTTTTTATGTACATTCATAAACATTGATGAAATTTTTACCTAAACTACATCATATTGTACATGATGCTTCATATCTCACCTTAATCACTGAGCCACACATTTTCACATCAATAAATTTTCATTTTTCTCATGTCCTGTCCATAGTCTAACACCCTCAATTATCCCAAAATGATTTTATAACTTGCTCAGTCTAAACAATAATCCAATCCAGGCTTCCCCTTCAAGCTGACAGAGTCCCCTCTTTTTAAAACTTTTAAATCTCACTGACTTGATGAATAAACTAGGCTAATAGTCCTACAGTGTCCTAGCTTCTAAATTTGTCTGGTTATTTCCTTATTATGACATTTAGCTTGCCCTTCTAGCATTTGTATTTCCTACAAACTAAAAGAGAACTAAAAGCTTCATATTTTTAAGTTAAACACTTAACTAGATTATATCATAGGTGATATTACCTATTGTATATCATTTTTAAATGCTAGTCTGATGAAATCCTCAAAACAGAATGTGTTGATTTGACTATAATATAGACATTTATACATCACAGAAATTCATTTTCTCTAAATCAGGAAGTAAAAAAGGATATAATCATATCCCAGGAAATAGAAACCTCCTGATTGTATCTAGTCATTTGCTTGCCACAAGGGAAGGTATGAGATGTGCCCTCCTAAACAAAAACCTCCTAAACAAAAATCAAAGACATCTATTCACGTTTTCTAAGAATTTCAACAGACTTCCTTGACTTCATTCAATTCATTAACTTCCCATTCTGTCTAATTCAGTATTGCCCCATTCATTTGTTTAGTTATTCAAAAAATATTTATTGAGCACCCATCACAAGTCATATCCTGCCCTATCTACAAGGGATATAGTGAAATGCTCCTGTCTTCATGGAGCTGACATTCTACTTATACCTCACAACTATCCCAGCCTGAAAATTTTAAACTCTGGTAATGTGCTCTCTTAACCATGCGTTCGCATCCTCCTGATGTTCTCATCCATCCCCTCACTACTCTAAATCCCAAACAATTCCACCTCATACCTCTAATCTCCTGGCCAGCACACATACCTATACCAGACCACACTTTCCTTCTTAAGGAGTTTGGACCCATGCCTGGTGGAGCATTCACAGACCCTCTAACAGCTCAGCGCTTACCTACACACCCTCATCTGGGGTGATTTGCTTACTTACTTACTCTTCATAAGTGAACTCAGATCTCCCTTAGTTTCAATTACCAACTATATGTCCACTGCAGAAAATTGTCATAATTCCAGACTATTCCTCTGGACCCCATTCCCATTATACACAACCACCTGCTAGATGCCTGTATCTCTGTGTCCCAATTTCAGTCTACCCCAGACAGAACTTCTCTTTCTCCACATTCTCACTTTCCCCTTAACGTTCTCTATCCTCATTAGTGGCACCACTGATGTCATCTTGAACTCCTACCTTCCCCCCTCCCCATCCTGCCAACTCTAAATTTTCAACTTCTCTGTCTACTGTTCTCTGTCCACGCTGATATCATCTCTCTTGTAGAAATTTCTTTACTGGTCTTTCTGCTTCGAGCTATTGTCCTCCAAGCATTCCTCAACATTGACTTTGAGTTATCTTTCTAATCATACTTCTTATCCTATTACTCACCATTTAAAATTCATTACTCACTGGAAAAATCTTTTCTTTTGCATGACATATATGGCTTTTTATGATCTGATCCCCATCTTCTTCCATTGCTTCCATGTCTTAGTTCTGGCTGCTATAACAAAATATCACACACTGGGTGGCTTCAATAATAAACATTTCTTCCTCACAGTTCTGGAGGCTGGGAAATCCAGGATCAAGGTGCAGGTAAATTCGGTGTCTGGTGAGAGTGTGCTTCCTGGCTGACAGGCAGCCATCTTCTTACTGTACTCACATGATGGAGAAAGAAGGCAACTCTTTGGTCTCTTCTTAAAAGAGCACTAATCGCATCAAAAGGACCCCATCTTCATGACTTAATCTAAACCTAATCACTGCCCAAAGGCCACATCTCCTAATACCACCACACTGGGGATTAGGACTTCAACTTCTAAATTTTAGGATGCAAACATTCAGTCAACGACACTCAGCTGCTGCCATTCGGGGAATGCACTTCCTGCCATTCCCAAAAACTATAGAAATTTTCCAAAATTCATCCTGCCTCTGTGACTTTTTCCTAGCATTATGTCCATCTAGAATTCCCTCTTCATCTCACTTTGTTCCACATAATGACACCCACCTCCTTTAGGGCAAATGTGTGCTCTTTCATCACGTGTCGACTCACGTGTCCCTCCATAGTGTGAAGCCATCTCTGACTTCCCTTGATGGACCAAAGTACTTCTCTGGAAACCCATTACATTTGTACACATATCCATTATAGCAATTATCATAACATATTACTTTCTGTTTATAGGTCTACTTCCCATATAATTTATGGTTTTTGAGACAAGACAGTTCTGGTGTCTAATAAATATGTGTGGACTGAGTAAATAAGTAAGTGGACAACATACATTTCTAACAACAACACAGCACTATTAGGTAGGTCTTCCACTTTGAGAGGGACTGTTTTTTATTTTTATTTTTTAATATTTTTCTTTGAAAGAGAGAGAGTGCATGAGCACGAGTTGGGAAGGGACAAAGACAGAGGGAGAGATAGAATCCCAAGCAGGCTCCATACTGTCTATGTGGAGCCTGACATGGGCTCAAGCTCACAAACTGTGACATCATGACCTGAGGCAAAATCAAGAGTTGGACACAACCAACTAAGCCACCTAGGTGCCCCTACGGTTTATTTTCAAATAGATGTCAAAAAGCAAGTTGGTAAAGCTTTCAAGTTCAGCTGTTTTTCCTTCATAAACATTTTTGTTGAAATACATTTATTGAAAATAAACATACAAAAGCTTTAAGAATATAAATACTGTGCAGTAACTACTATCTAGATCAAGAAAAGGAACATATGCTCCCTGAAATAGCCCTAATGTTCCTTCTAGTCATACCTCCCAGATAATCACCATTTCAAGTTCTAACATTCAAGAAGAATTTTCCTTAATTATATATTTTGAAATTTTAATAAATAAAATATGGAGTACAGTTTTGTATCAGTGGATCCAACTATCTTTTGTTTACTTTTTACCTTTTGTTTTTGTTTTTTTTTTGCCTACCAGATTTTTTGAAACTACGTTTGCTAAATTGGTATAGAAGTGTTTTAACCACTTAAAAATAAGGTATTCATCCAAGCAAATTGACTTATGGAAAATACAGGTTTAACATCACAAGGGTTGGGCTAACAAAGACCAAAAATGGCATGTCTATAACAATTTCTTAGCCAACATATTCAGGCGTCAGCACTCATCACAAATGCTTTTTTAAATGTCTAAATAAAAATTTCATTTTAGGATAGTTTTAGAGTTACAGAAAAGTTGTGAAGATAGTACAGAGTTCTTATATAAACGCGACTCAGTTTCCCCTATTGTTAGCATTACTAGGGTATATTTGTCACAGTTGAACAATGTGGATACACTCTTGTTAGTTAAAGTCCATATTTTATTCAAATCTCTTTAGTTTTCAACCTAATGTCTTTTTTTTGTTCTGCTCCAGGATCCCATGCAGGATGCCATATGACATTTAGTAAATCATCTGTCCTTAGTTCTCAGTTTCTCAGGCTTTCCTTATTTGTGATGACCTTGAAAATTTTGATGACTACTGGTTATATTTTTTGTAGAAAGTTCTTCATTTGGAGCTTATCTGATGCTTTTCTCATAATTACACAGGAGTTATGGGGGGTTTAGAGGAAGATCACAAAGGTCAAGTGCCATTTTCATCACATCAATTGAGGGTACATACTATTAACATCGCTTATCACTGCTGATGTTGACATTGGTCTGGCTGAGGTAGTGTTTATCATGATTCTCCAATATAATTACTCATATCGCCCCCTCCATTTCTATATGGTATAATGTGGAGGAAAGTCACTATGTGCAGTCCACACTTAACAAGCTGGAAATTATGCTCATGACTTCAAGGGTGGATATCTACATCAGTTTGGTATTCTTCTGGGCGAGAGATTTCTCTATTCTTATTTCTTTAATACTTTTGGTTATAATCCAATACAGTTTTACTTATTTTGTTGCTTAAATTATGTTCCATCTATGATCATTTGGAGTTCTTTCAGTTGACTCTTGTGTCCCTTTGACATATCTTTATCATTCTGTGTGTGTGTGTGCATGCATGTGCGTGCATGTGTGTTTAACACTTACTTACTTTCTAGACCTTCAAAATGCTCCAGACTTCCCTGTATTCCCTGTAGCACCTAAGAAATCAACTATACTCCCAGGAGTCCTCATGCCACACTTTTAAGTCCAACATCACCTCAAGCTACGTAGCAAATGTACATTTTCTACCATTAGTCCTAAAAATCTAGAAATGTTTAAAAACTTCATCATTGATATTTTTCCATGAATAATCACCACCTCCCCTTTGCATTAACAGCATTTGAGAGCTAAGACTTATCCTCTCCTCAAAAACAGTCCTTCCCCTACACCAGGACTTCAATTGAGGCCAACTATCTTCACAGAGATCCAAGATTCTCTAGCATGCCATCTGTTTGGCAATCTCCTGAGATAATTTTCTCTGCCTGATTTCCCTGAAGTGAGAGGCATTACATTTGCCTTCACACTCATTTCATCTGCTTTTTTTTATTGTCTTATCATGCCACTCAGCTACCCATTTTCTTGAGTTTTCTTCTTCTCTTTTAAAGCCCCCGTTTTGCAGTTATTCAATAAAATCAGAAATGCCAAAGGCTTCTTTTTCTATTTTCCCACATTATGAAAGAGCTTTTAGCACACTCCACTGGACTTTAAACTACTTATGAGAAAGAGGCATCCTGAAAAGAAATGCTCTTTACTTTATGATTTTCCTATGTTCTTTTCTTCAGCCAACTTGAACAGAAAAGAATTTTCTGATTCCTGTATTTGCTTGAGCATTTTAGAAATAGTTCTTTGCTTGATATAGTTCAATTTTTAAAAAGGCACTATATGCACTGTGCAGTTTGTTTTTTAAAGCTCAATCAAGTCTTTGCTAGTATCATATCAACGATCTTATCAGTCAGTATACTA
Source organism: Hyaena hyaena (assembly GCF_003009895.1). Classification (NCBI taxonomy): domain Eukaryota; kingdom Metazoa; phylum Chordata; class Mammalia; order Carnivora; family Hyaenidae; genus Hyaena; species Hyaena hyaena. Next base: position 25,344 of record NW_024080973.1, read on the forward strand.
CTTGAATTCAATCTACTTGGAATTAGTATAAATTTTTAATGAAAATGCAAATTAAGTGCATTAAAACATACAATATTGAAAAATACTCTACCATTAATCCATTCTTTATCTCTCCCAATTTACAGCTTGAATTTCTTCTCTTCCAAACATTGCCAAACTTGCTTCAGATTAGCACTCATCTGTTTTCCTACTTGGGGATTTTACTCATTTGTATTGTCTTAAGTTTAATTAAATGCAGTTTTTTTTTCTGATAGTTCTGGAGGATAGGCTAAGAATCTATAGAATCCTACATTCTCATAAATGAACATTTATTAGGCACCTATATGAATTCAATGCGTTAATTGCTAAGGTAAAAAGACTCATTAAGTCCTTAGTCTGGTGGTACAATATAGACTAAAAGAATTATTATCTACAAATACTCAATTTTACCTTTATTAAAATGATTACTGAAACCAAAACCCACAAGTTTTATTAGTGATTAATGGAAATGGGTGAAATGTGCATAAATAGTTTTGAGACTATAAAGCAGGAAGACATTGGGGAATGTCATCAGAAAGATGTGACTGCAGATTGACCTGTAAACTGGACTCAGGTACTCAGAGGCTTCTCACCCCGTCTCCTGTCCTTGAAACGTGGGTTCTGCTGGCCTTTCCCGTCCCCCAGAGGCTGCTCGAGGGACACAGCCATGAGGTGGTGAGGTAGTGTGGAGAGCACCTGCATGGTATCCGTGACTGAGCCTGGTTAGGGTCTCTTTATAAACTTTTAAGATTTGGAGGGTGGGCGTGGGGATGCATTAATCTTGCTTGCCCAAGACAAGCCTGTATGTAAGTTTCCTTTTCTCTTATTAAAACTGTCACCTGTCAACCTGGATGGCCTACTTCTTTCTTTGGTCTCACTCTGCCCTCTTTGCCCTCTGTTTGTGAGGGGCCCATTTCAGATAACACCAGGGAAGCTGCTGGATGGCTATGAACCAACAAAGGAGTTAGCCATGACCCTTTGTTTAGAAAAACAAGGGAAAAGTGTAGAACATGTACATGCCAGTTACCAAAACATTTGCGGTACATCTATACTTTATCTCATCATCATGAAGTTGGATTTCTGTCTACATCTGCTTGCTAACAGAAGTACTTGGGCTTTTCCCCCTTATTAGTAGCATTGATATTTAACAGAAAATTAACTTCACCTATATGAGGTATATGGTACTTACTAAATACTAAGTAAATATTAATTTCTTGTCCCTCATCTTTATTTAAAAATTGCTTAGATCAATGTTTTCCCTCTTATTTTCCATGAAATACTAATATCTTATGAAATATGAACAGATATTCTCTAAAAAAATGTTTGTGTGATTAGATAAATCTGGAAAATGCCAGATGAAACAGGGCTTAACTGCCTTCTGTTCTACAGAATTTTTCAGGCTCTTTAAAGTAAACCATAATGCTCTAAGATACAGATATGGTATACAGCATTCCCCAAGACACTTGAGTACAGAACATTTCTTTTCTTAATTTATTTTTAATTAATTAATTATTGAAGTATAGTTGACATACACTGCTATATTAGTTTCAGGTGAACAACATATTGATTTGACAATTCTTTTTTAAACTTATTTATTTTGAGAGAAAGAGAGAGAGAATGAGAATCCCAAATAGGCTCTGCACTGTCAGCACAGAGCCCAATGCAGGGCTCAAACCCACAAACTGCGATCATGACCTGAACTGAAATCAAGAGTTGGGGGCTCAAGTGACTGAGTCACCCAGGTGCCCCTAATTTGACAATTCTATATATTACTCAATGCTCACCAAGGTAAGTATATAGTCACCATCTGTCACCATACGTTATTACAATGTTATTGACTATATATCCTATGTTGTACTTTCCATCCTCATGACTTATTTATTTCACAATGGCATTTTGTACCTCTTAGTCCCCTTCAGCCATTTTGCCCATACTTCCTCCCCTTTAGCAATCAGCACTTTGCTCTCTGTATTTATGAGTCTCTTTCTCAGTGTGTTGCTGTTGTTGTTTGTAACACCTTCTTCAAGGAATACCAATATTCCCAGGCCAGTTTTGGGAAATGCGAGATCAATATGAAGAACAAGGGAGAAACTTAAGACGAATGTTGGGAGGAGGAAGATGGTGCTATTAATAGCACCAGGAAACAGGAGAGACAAGTTTGCAATGGAAAGTTATTTCATTCTGAACATAGTGAGGCTCCTTTACTACCTGTAGAGATGAGCAGTATATATGAGAGCCAAGCTCATGAGAGAAGTCAGGGCTGGGGTAATTGATGATTATTGATCAAAAGTCCTCACTATACAGTCACAGCACTCTGATCCATTACAATCACTTAAGAGATAGATCACAAGTAACCTTTTGCTAATATTAGTTAAAATACCAAGTTTGCAAATGATTTATACTTGCAAAGAAAATAAAGAATATTAAAGCCTTTTTTGTATGTAATGATATAAAGCAAATTGATTTTCTCAGCAATTGGTGAGTAAGCGAACACTCTAATAAATATGAGGGCGGAGGCTGGGCTTCAAGGTCCTCAAATCAATAATAGTAGGCAGACCTTCCCCATATGTGAGTATGAGTTCAATTCCTGAAATAGAAAAGGGGAGAGAAGACTTGTGAGGGTTTGGGTGAACAGGCGACACAAGAGAAGGGGGAAGAGGAAGAGAGGTGAGAGCAGAGATGGTGAATGAAGACTTTCAAGTATAGTGTCGCATGCTGTGTGGTATAATGCACCCTCATGTTCCAGTAACTGACATAAGTAAAAAACAATATGCTGAATGTAGTTTGATTTTTTTAAAAAAGAAACTCATTTTTCTTGGGCAGAGTACCAAGACAGCACCTATTTGTATGAAAAGAAAAGAGACAGCCAGGGTCCAGGTGACCCCTTGGGTGGACTCTGTTGGCTACCTGCCCAACATCTGTTTCCCTCCTTCTGTCTTCCTTACACGACCTTGCTTTGCCTCATGTAACCAAGCAACGGGATCCGGAAGAAGCTAACCCCATCTACATGCAGCTCAGGAGAAGACTGTGGTTTGTCTAACCTAATCAGGGCATTCCCCTTGCTGGGTTTCAGAAATGTACATATAACCCCATTCTGGCCACTGAGACTGCATGATAGAGACGTTGGGGAAGCTTTCCAATTCCTGAGAAATGCACTCAAGAAGAAACAATCATTCTTTTTCCTCTGGACATTTTCATGTCAGGACATGGTGGTTACAACAACTTCAACCATAATGCAGCCAGTCTGAGGAAGGCAGAGGCAAGATATGTGCAGAGGCTGGACATTAGCAGACTAGGGGCCTGCCCTACCCTTGGACTTCTTACTATATGAGATCATAAATGTACTTATTGTTTACAGCAGCTTAAGAATTTTGTTTCTTGCAGGCAAAAGTATGTGAACTCATGTATGCCTGTAACAACATCACTCTAATTGCATTCTGAAAAAGTTTCCCAGGTAGGACAGCATGTTTTTCTACGAATACATCTCTTCTTTGCATTGCTATACACTGAAACCACAGACTGCATACCTGTTCTATTTCAAATTTCACTATTTGGCCAGCTTCTATATTTTCTAAGATCTGGGCACTGTTAATATAAATTAAGCTTTCAGAAAGAGAATATGAATTTTATTTTATTTATTTAAAAAAATTTTTTTAGTGTTTATTTATTTTTGAGACAGAGAGAGAGACAGAACCTGAGTGAGGAGGGGCAGAGAGAGAGGGAGACAAAGAATCTGAAGCAGGTTTCAGGCTCTGAGCTGCCAGCACAGAACCTGATGCGGGGCTCAAACTCACAAATCGCGAGATCATGACCTGAACTGAAGTTGGATGCTTAACCGACTGAGCCACTCAGGCACCTTGAGAATATGAATTTGAAAATAACAGTTTTGCCTGGAAGATGGGAATTGGCACCTGCTGTTAGTATTTTTTTTTCTTTTTTAATGTTTTATTTTTTAGAGAGAGCAAGCGAGAACATGCAAACTAGCAGGGGAGGGACAGAGAGAGGGAGACAGAGGATCTGACGCAAGCTCTGTGCTGACAGCAGCAAACTCCACGAGGGGCTTGAACTCACACACGACAAGACCATGACCTGAGCCAGAACTCAGATGCTCAACTGACTGAGCCACCCAGGTACCCCTGTATATTTTTTTCTTTTCATTGCAGTTCAATAGAATGCCTATTCCATGGTTAATTCTTGATCATCCATGTGCTGTAAATAAGTACACTGAAAAAGTCAAATTTGAATGTCATTCCCACACCTCATTTTGATTATTTATTGCAGCTTTTTTGTGGGGGTTGTGGGGGAGAGGGAGCTTGTTTTACTTCACAGAGACGGCTGCTGTCCGTGCCCAGTCTGTGATAGGAAAGTGACCTGTAAGGATCATGTGCTGTTTGTATTCAGGGGACTACAACAATGACAAAACTCTGTCACTTATTCATAAATATTTTTTCAAGCCCATAAAATAAATAGAAGGCACCAGGAGCAGGGATATAATGAGTTATTGCCAGTAACCTTTAGAGAACTTACAGAACAATTTCATTTTCCATAATAAGAAATTTAAGTGAAGAGGGCTTGAGGCAAATGCAAAGAGGCAAATTATAGCACTTTAAATATTAAGTCTCAAACATCCAATTCAGCACCATCATCTGCCAAGTTTATAGCTTCCGTAGGCAGTTACACTTTAGATAATCGAATGTATACAGTAGCTGTGGACCCGAGAAAAGGCAGGGTGCACACTGCGTTTTCTTTGATGCAGCATTTCCTTAAAATAATTTTCCTCTCAGCCCCTATTCCACACCATCTCTTCAGGCCTCAGGCTCAGCAGCTGCCTGTATCATGCCCACCACACTACAGGGTTGAACTTCTACCTGAGACAGGGGCAGTGTTTGTTCTGATTGGTGCTCTGGCTTGCGAGTAAACATTATTTTACTGTAAGGATGATTGCAGTCGGATGGATGGAAGCTCTGGCAAACTGTCTTCCTCAGTACATAAAACTTTCTTAGGCCAATTTTGCAAACTCTTCCCATTTCCCAAGATTCCCGCTGAAGCCCATGGGAATACAAACACGCTAATTATCTGAATCTTTCTAGCCAAAGGCGTTCTGATTCTATGGATTGCAATTATCAATTACCCAAGCACTCACTCATGACGGCATAGGATTATGATGGGGGTCTTTATGTGAATTCCTTCAGCATTTCTGAGTGCTCACTGTGTTTTAGATACACATGGCCCCCAGCTGAGTAGAAATGATCCCTGCTCTTCAAGAACCCCTGTGAAATGGCCTTAAGATAATCAGGTGAGCACCATGAGAGACATACAAAAATCACATATAGTGGAGGAAGCAATCAATTCCAGACTTGGGGAGAGAATTAGGGTCTATTTCACTGGGGATGAGGATGTTTCTCAAAACAGTTTAAAAAAAAAAAAGTCACAATTTTATGTTTTGAGGCTCTCTGAGTCCATAGCATGCTTACTTCTCTCATACTTAAACTCTGTTTCATAAAAACCATGGCCAATGAATAATATGGGAAAATAAGGCTTCACATCCATATAATACCAGATAGAAAGAAAACTACAGAAGTACAGAGCTAATTTTCTGTGGGGAGAATCGGTGGGACATAGATTGTGTGACCACTTTGCAAACTGCCCACAATATGGGACACTGAAAAGTCACAGGTTAAATGAACAGTATCCCCTTACTCACTAAGAGTTGAATCATATTTGTCTTAACAAGGAGGATATAAAGAAAGTTCTCGGCTTATTTTTAGGGGTCTTGGTTCTAATTCCAATAGTCACTTCACCATTTGGAAGGTTAAATGCCAAACAGAAGTAATGATAATCACACACACACACACACACATATACAATATCTATTAAGTTGCTGTGATGATGGGATGTTGTAAATATACCAAAAGCGCTGGAACATGTTGGTTCTTAACTCTGCTGGCTGACTCTAGACCTTGAAATCCTAACCTCTAAAAAACTCAGGTCAGGCTCCTCTCCCATGTAACTGTTGCCTTCTCCAACTTCCAACACTGGATGACTTGGCTTCAGTATCTATAATACTCCTGGAAAGGTACAGGGTATTTTGGCTGGATGATACTATCTTACAATGTGCCAACTGCCATTGATCCTTTCATTGCAATGGAATAGTTCTAGGACAGCAGGTGATAGAAGTCAGCACGTTATTTTTCATGTTCCTTTATTCTCTACTTGCCATTTCCAGCTCTCTACCAAAGAAGGGACTTCACAATTCGTAGCTAGCTATCTCAGCTATACAGGGAACCATGACTGGAGGGTTCACTCTGTCTTAGGAGAGAGGCCAGAAGAGTTATCCCAACCCATAACTAAGCACCGAGGACTGTCAGTGACAGGAGCAAGGGCCTGAAGTGACAAAACAAAAACAAACAAACACAAAAAACCACAAACCAAAAAAAGTCACCAAATTATGTTACCAATTTAAGACAAATGGAAAAGGTCTGTTTCTCTAATAGAAATACCAAATGGGGGGACCACCTGGGTGGCTCAGTTGGTTAACCCTCCGACTTCAGCTCAGGTCATGATCTCACGGTTGGTGGGTTCAAGCCCCGCGTCGGGCTCTGTGCTGACAGCTCAGAGCCTGGAGCCTGCTTTGGATTCTGTGTCTCCCTCTCTTTCTGCCCCTCCCCTCCTCATGATCTCTCTCTCTCTCTCTCAATAATAAACACACATTTAAACATTTTTTAAAATACATACTAAATGGGAAGAGGCACAATTTCTGTACCAAAAAAAGTCTTCTTGGGGTACCTGGGTGGCTCAGTCAGTTAAGCATCTGACTTCAGCTCAGGTCATGATCTCCCCGTCTGTGAGTTTGAGCCCTGCATCAGGCTCTGTGCTGACAGCTCAGAGCCTGAAGCCTGCTTCAGATCCTATGTCTTCTCTTCTCTCTGCCCCTCCTCTGTAATGCTGTCTCTCTTGCTCTCAAAAATAAATAAAACATTTTTTAAAAATTAAAAAAAAAAGACTTCTCATAAGAGAACAACAGTGCTCTGGGAGACTGTAAACATGGACCAAACTACTCCCTCCCATCCACACTCTTTGGGAGAACCCACCTACGACTCTGGGCTGGCCCCAGGACCTGCTCCAGCAGGGCTTTAGTAAATATGACACAGGCAGATGTTTGAAAAGCCCTTGTGCACACAGGCTCCTCCATACGCTCCTCTTGGGGACCCTGCCATCACCGTGTGAACAAGCCCAGCCTGCTCCGCCTCGTGATGAAAGACCCACAGCAATGGCATCCCTGACTTGCGGGTCACTCTGGGCCAAGTGCCAGCCAGGTGTGAGACCATCCCAGACCATCCAGCCCCAGTCGGTGCCGCCTGAACTAGAGAGACTACCCAGGAGACCACAGAACAACGAGAAATAACATTTGTTGTTTTAAGTCAGTATGTTTTCACATGGTTAGCAAATGTTAATTGATAAAATTACATATTCTCTTTTGTGATTGCCCTACAAAAATACATTGTGTGTGTGTGCGTACATGTATGCTTTGTCTTTTGGAAATGGGTGCACAGACCTTAATAGTAGCTTGCTAAATATTCACAGTTTATTTCATCATCTTCCAGAGGAAAACTTCATTACTTATGATGTCAGAGTGTTTCCCAATGTTCTCTTCACAAGAATATTTGTAACTTTTTCAGGGGTAAAAGGTCTGGATTTCTTTAGGCTGTCAAAGGTGCTCATGAACACAATAGACTAAGACCCACTGCTTAAAGGGAAGATTTTAGTATGAGGGAATAGTGTTGGAAAATGAGACGAGTTTAATTCCTAGACAGCAGGCCTAAGTTACTATCCTGATAGGTGAAAAGTAGAAATATGTAACAAAAAAATTAAAGGATACATTTCTACAAAATATAAATCAAAACTGCATTGAGATACCACCTCACACCAGTCAGAGTGGTTAAAATTAACAACTCAGGAAACAACAGATGCTGGTGCGGATGTGGAGAAATGGGAACCCTCTTGCACTGTTGGTGGGAATGCAAATTGGTGCAGCCACTCTGGAAAACAGTGCTGAGGTTCCTCAAAAGTTAAAAATAGAACTACTCTCTGACCCAGCAATAGAACTAATTTTAGGAATTTATCCAAAGGATACAGGAGTGCTGATACATAGGGGCAGATGTACCCCAATGTTGATAGTAGCGCTTTCAACAATAGTCAAATTATGGAAAGAGCTTAAGTGTCCATCAACTGATGAATGGAAAAGAAGGTGTGGTTTATATATTTAATGGAATACTACTTCGCAATGAGAAGGAATGAAATCCTGCCATTTGCAGCAATGTAGATGGAACTGGAGGATATTATGCTAAGTGAAATAAGTCAGTCAGAGAAAGACAGATACCATACGTTTTCACTCATATGTGGAAGTTGAGAAACTTTACAGAAGACCATGGGGGAGGGGCAGGGGAAAAATACATAGAAATAGAGAGAGAAGCAAACCATAAAAGACTCTTAAATACAGAGAACAAATTGAGGGTGGAAAGGGTGGAGGACGGGGAAAATGGGTGATAAGCACTGAGGAGGGCACTTGTTGGGATGAGCACTGGGTGTTGTATGTAAGTGATGGATCACGGGAATCTACTCCTGAAGCCAAGAGCACACTGTACACACTGTATGTTAGCTAACTTGACAATAAATTATATTAAAAGTTTTTTAATTAAAAAAGAATACATTTCCACAGCATTTCATAAATAATCTCAGTATTACTTTGACATACTATATCAATATTATCAAAAACACTGACTAAACATACACCCATGCATTCTAAATCTTCACATGACAGTGCCTGCCTCAAAACTTTTCCAGGATCCTCTTCATTTTCAAATATTGTCACCTTGTAATGGAAATTCCAATATTTGACTCTTGGATCAAATTTTCCAAGCTGCGTCTCAAGTTCAGAACAAAAATCAGCTTTTGTTTTTTAGATTCCGTGTCCCATTTTTAAAAAATTATGTTACAAAAGGTTATGACTTTGAAAAATAAATAAATGGAAAATGGATATGAATGAAGATTTCTTCAAAGAAGATATACAAATAGCCAGTAAGCACATGGAAAGATGTTCAACAGCGTTGGCCATTAGGGGGATACAAGTGAAAACTGCAATGACACCCCACCAGGATGGCTATAATCAAAACAATAGGAAACAACAGACGTTGGTAAGGATATGGAAAAATTGGAACCCTCATGCATTGCTAGTGAAAATTTAAAATGGTGAAGCTACATTAGAGAATAATTTGGCAGTTCCTCAAAATATTAAACACAGAGTTCCAATACAACCCAGCAGTTCCCTTCCTAGGCATATACCCAAGAGAAATGAAAACATACATTCACCCAAAAACTCATACACAAATATTCACAGCACCATTATTCATAACAGCTAAAAGGTAGAAGTAACCCAATGTCTATCAACTGATGAATGGATGCATTGTAGTATATCTATACAATGAGCTATTATTCAGTGAAAGAAAGAAGTACTGTCAACTTCATTCAACATGGATGAAGCTTGAAAACATTATGCTAAGTGAAAGAAACTAGTTAGTCACAAAGACCACACAGTGTATGATTTCACTTATATAAAATATCCAGAATAGGCATATCTATAGAGAAAGAAAGTAGATTAGTGGTTGCTTAGGACTGAGAGATTGGGAGGGAATGGGGAATGACAGCTAATAGATACGGAATTTCTTTTAGGTGTGATGAAAATGTTCTAAAATTGATCGTGGTGATGGTAGCACAACTCTGTGAAAATACTAAAAAGCACTGAAGCTGATGGTTCAGAATCATATCTCAATAAAAGCTTATAAAACTTTATAAACCTTATGATCTTAATTGGGAACACTAATTTACTGTGTGAGATTTTGGGTTTTCCACTTTGACATACAATGACTGCCTCATGTCTGTCCCACCTCAGCTATTTGGGAGTGGGCTTCCAGCTCTCAGCAAATTGCCCACCACTGTCACTGAAATAAAGTTAGCTGCTGGTCAACACAGTTTTAAGAAAGAATTGTCCCATGCCTGCACCTAGGGTCTTAGTGAATCTGGAGTTTCTCTATACTTCTGGCCCACTGTTATCCAGTGCTTTCCTTTCTGAGTAAACCAGTAAGCTGGACAGGCCCTGCTTATCTTCCTCTGCCAGCTACACATGCCAGGGGTTGGGTCTAGTCTGCTTACTTCCTCCCTCACTGCCAAATGGATTCTTAGTATAATCCAGTGTAGTTGAGGTTCCTCTATACTTCTAAAGTGAAGCCCCTAGCCGACTCCCCATCTCTATTTTCTTCATCACATACTTCGGGATCCTGACTCCTATTCAAACTCAACCAGATTTGTTATGTCCCTTCTACTAGGATTCGGTCTCCATCTTTACTATCCTAACCTTAGTCACCAGGAAGCTGCCAGTGTTGCCACTTTTTGCCACCCATTCCCCTTCACTACACAACTTATTATTTCATGTTCATCCTGCCCCTCCTTAGGTAAAGGGTCACAAGGCCTCCACAAATGAGTGAAGTATACCAGGTTAAGAACTGCAGCAAAATGATGAACTTAGCCCCCATTGAAAGAGTGATTTTCCCCCCGCTTATTGTTGCTGTATTAAAATGAGGTCCTTTGCTACCAGATCTGCCAATTTGTCAAGGGTATTAGAAGTCCAGACATTTAAGTAAAATGTCTTAATTTATAAAAATTTGGCTTGATTTCTTTTTTTTTTCATACATTTTTTTAAATGTTTTTTTTTTATTTATTTCTAGGAGAGAGAGAGACAGCGTGAGCAGGGGAGGGTCAGAGAGAGAGGGAGTCACAGACTGAAACAGGCTCCAGGCTCTGAGCTGGCAGTCAGCACAGAGCCCGGCGTGGGGCTCGAACCCACAAACCGCGAGATCACGACCTAAGCGAAAGTCGGACGCTTAACTGACTAAGCCACCCAGGCGCCCCTTGATTTCTTTTAATAAAGAGAAATAAAAAAGAAAAAAAAATCCTGAAGACCAAGTAAAAGTTATCTGTAGGCCACATTTAACTCAAGAACCACCACTGTGGGAATTTTCCCAAAGGATACAGGAGTGGTGACTCAAAGGGGCACATGTACCCCAATGTTTATAGCATCATTATCAACAATAGCCAATTTATGGAAAGAGCTCAAATGTCCATCGACTGATGAATGGGTAAAGAAGATGTGATATATATATATATAAGAATACTATTCAGTGATAAAAAAAAAGAATGACATCTTGCCATTTGCAACAATTTGGATGGAACTGGAAGGTATTATGCCAAGTGAAATAAATCATAGAAAGACAGATATATGATTTCACTCATATGGGGAATATAAGAAACTTAACAGAAGACCATTGGGGAAGGGAAGGAAAAATAAGTCATGAACAGAGAGGGAGGCAAACCATAAGAGACTCTTTAACAAACTGAGGGTTGATGGGGGTGGTGGGTGATGGGCATTGAGGAGGACCCTTGTTGGGATGAGCAATGGGTGTTGTATGTATTATGGCAATCTACTCCTGAAGCCAAGATTACACTATGTGTTAGCTAAATTGAAATAAATTAGAAAAAAAAAAAAAAAAAAAGAACCACCATTGCAATAGATCTACTTAGAATCTGCCCAACTAATCTCCCATACTCCCCACAGCAGTCTGCATCTGCCATAGTGGGCTCACACCAACAGGTCTGACAGAACAGACATAGAATCAAAAGAACAATAGGGAACAAATTTGTGTGTGTATGCGCATGTGTGTGTGTGTGTGTGTGTGTGTGTGTGTGTGTGTGTGGAGAACACACAAGAGATGGTGTTATTTTGGTGCCTCAGGTGAAATACTACAAAATATGCATGTGGACCCCATAAGTAGGCTGTGTGGTCACTTCCTAAAGAAGACATTCTCCAGTGATCAAATCAAAGCTCCAATATTTCTTGTTTCAAATGGTCTTCGATACTGACAAGATAAACCACCGAAGAAGCTATCTAAAAAAATCCAAAGCAATACAAAATACTTGCACCTGTAAGACCTGAGTTTCGGTGTAATATTGTAAAGTTCATTCAGTCCAACATTCACTCATTCACTAATGGATGGCAACTGAATGTGTGGAAAGGAGCAAATCTCTGCTGTAATCTTTATTTCAGTGCGCTATTTGACTTACTAGTTTAAGTATAATCTCTTATTTCATTCTCCTTCTAAACCAAACCAAAGTGGATTTCTTTCTTTCTTTTTTTTTATGTTTATTTTTGAGAGAGACAGAGCATGAGCATGAGCATGAGCATGGAAGACACAGAGAGAGATGGAGACACAGAATCCAAGGCAGGCTCCAGGCTCTGAGCTGTCAGCACAGAGCTCAATGCAGGGCTCGAACTCATGAATGGTGAGATCATGACCCGAGCTGAAGTCAGACACTTAACCAATTGACCACCAGGCACAAAGTGGATTTCTAAGTGGATCCCTCATGGCACACCTAGGCCAATTATGCAAAATGTGATGTTAGTCATTGTGACAGGACAGAATTTCTGCAAAAGCAGATTAATTTTATGTTAGTTTCCAGGTACCAGACATTGTTCAAAGGTAATGATATAGCCATTAAGGCTTTTTCCTTACAAAAAGGGGAAAAAAACAAATGATGAGTAGCTTGGCATTTATATTTGCATACTGCAAAAGCTGTCTATCCTAGATATGTTTTTTAATGAGTTGTTAGGGGTGATTAAACATGAATTTATAGTTATGAAAAAAAAGGTAATCTTAGGCAGGTAGCCACTGGAACAGGCAATATATAAAGAATTAACATTATAATGCAAAAGAATGAAACTCAGCCACCTTCTTATACCATACACAAAAATAAACTCAAAATGGATTAAGGACATACAAGTACGACATGAAAACAAAAACTGCTAAAAGAAAACATAGGCATATGTAAACTCTTGGACACGGGTCTTAGTAATATTTTTCTGGATCTGCCTCCTCAGTTCAGAGAAACAAAAGCAAAAATAAACATTTCGGATTACATGAAACTAAAAAAGCTTCTGCAGAGTGAAACCATCAACAAAATGAAAAGCAACCTAGTGAATAAGAGAAGATAATTGCAAATGATATATCCAATAGGGTATAGTATCCAAAATATATAAAGAACGTCTACAACTCAACATAAAAAACACATAATATGATTGAAAACTGGGCAGAGGATCTGAATAGAGATTTTTCCGAAGAAGACATACAAATGGCCAACAGAAAGAGGAAAAGATGCTCAATATCACTAATTCTCAAGGCAATGCAAAGCAAAATCACAATGAGATATTACCTCATACCAGTCAGAATGGCTAGCATCATAAGATAAGAAATAACAAGTGTTGGTGAGGATATGGAGGAAAGGGAATCCTCATGTACTGCTGGTGGGGATTTAAATTGGTGCAGCTATGATGGAAAACAGTATGAAGGTTCCTCAAAAAATTAAAAATGGAAATACTGGAAATATTATTAATACAGTAACTGTACTTCTGGGTATTCATCTAAAGAAAATGAAAGCACCAATTCAAAAAGATATATGCTCCTCTATGTTGACCGTAGCATTATTTATAATAGCCAATCTAAGTGTCTACTGATAGATGCACAGATAAGGAAGATGTGGTACACCTTTTTTTTTTCAGTGGTTTTTTATACTTAGCCATTAAAAAAATTGAGATCTTGCCATTCATAACGGCATGGATGGACCTAGAGGGTATTATGCTAAGTTAAGTAAGTCAGACAGAGAAAGGCAAATTCTATATGAGATTTTACTTATATGTGGAAACTAAGACAAAACAAATGAACAAACGGAAAAAGACTCATAAATACAGAGAAAAAACTGGTGGTTGCCAGAGGGGAGAGTAGTGGTGAAGAATAGGTGAAATAGGTAAAAGTGAAGGAGATTAAAAGGTACAAACTTCTAGGGGCACGTGGTGGCTCAGTCGGCTAAGCTTCTGACTCTGGCTTAGGTCATGATTTCATGGTTTGTGGGTTCGAGCCCCCTGTTGGGCTCTGTGCTGACAGCTTGGAGCCTGGAGCCTGCTTCAGATTCTGTGTCTCCCTCTCTCTCTACCCCTCCCTAACTTGTGCGTGCACTCTCTCTCCATCTCTCTCTCTCTCAAAAATAAAACTAAAGAGGTGCAAACTTCTAGTCATAAAATAAATAAGCTAAGAGGATGACAAGTACAATATAGGGAATATAGCCAAAAATATTATGGCAAGTCTTTATGGTGATAGATGGTAACTACATTTACCATAGTGTGCATATCATAACGTGTATAATTGTCAGATCACTAAGTTGTACACCTGAGATTAATATAATAGTGTATGTCAATTAAAAATGAGAAAAAGAATGAACATTACATATATAATATACATACTTTTGGATATAGTATATATATTGTGTGTGTACATGCAGATGCATACTTTAAAGCAGCAAGAAATTATAGTCAAACTCTCCTGGTGAATGTTTACCTGGCATATCCACATTTTCTTTGTCTTTATTAATAATCATTTCTCCGCTCACAAGGCTTATGGTCTCCACCATATTTTGCTAATCAAGAGTTGGAGGCAATGCCAAATTAACATTTATCATGGATGCTATTTCATGAATTTGCTTTTTAAAGCAAATGATGACAGTAAATTTAGCCTAGGCTGACCAAATAATTAAACTCATCCTCAAAAGAAAGAAAAGGTCAAATCTACTTCAGAAATCAATTCAAATCGGCTATCTATGGAGCTCTGGGCAACCTACTTAAATCTCTGTGAGCTTTGTTTGCTCATCTGTAAAATGGGATGTTAAGTCAAAACAACTGCTAAGATTTCTTCTAACTCTAACATTAGATGCAGTCATCAAACCCTAAAGTTTCCCCATCAAACCCTAGAGTTTCACTAAGATTCTATCTACATCTCTCCTATTCCATACACTCAAAAAGTATTATCTTAAATAAGGAAAATCACTATGCTGAATGAATAATCCACACCACATTTAGCCAGTAGAGAAAAACCAAAGTCTATCAATAGGTGCATATCCCACCCCCACTGCAACTTTCTCTCTCTCCAGTGTTGCCCAAACTTCAGCCATTTGACTTTCATGTCAAAGCTGAGTACCATTGATGTTCTTATTCCCTTAAAAATGGAATTTATGTTAGCTTAAGTTAGCTTTTTAAAAAATTTAGCCATATTCTAAGCAATCATAAGCTTGACTGTGCTAGCTTTACACACTGTTTCTAGTAACATTTAAAATAAATACATAGTCCATAAATACAAGACAATTCCAGCAAGTACCGTCTAGAATTGTGCTGTACACCTTCCCTGGTATACATACTAAACTTTGGAAAATACCAAAGTAGCTTTACAAAAAGAAGGATATATACATGATGGCCTAGAATATATAAGACATTGTTTTTAAAGGAATTTACTAGAGTAACAACCTTTCCGTTGCATTTATTAGGATAGCAAATCAACTGTCATATCCATTATTCCTTCACTAGTTAGAAGATCTGATTCCATGTATTATTTTAAAAAGGGGACAATAGGACCACCAGTTGATGGGTAGAGTTTTAGTTTTACATATGAATTAGCATAAATCCCACTTTCATCATGCCAAGTGTTGACGCCAAATCTTTTGGAACCATCTAGATCTGTGAACTGAGAACGGCATTTTCTGTGGACTATTGAATAATCATCTTGACAAGGATACTCCTATGGGGAAGAGGGAGAAAAAGAAATAGTATTGAATGACTGAAATATGTAAAAACGAATGATTTCTAAAAGTTGATCTTCTTATGATCCAAGTTTAATTTTCACACAATTAACTGAATATCTCAAGTTACAAATGTCTCAATGAAAATATGGCTATTGCATTTAAAGTACTTTGATTCTGAAAGAAGAATCTAGTTCTTTTACTCATAAAGCTAAAAAGATAAATTGTTACACATGTAAAAATTTTCTAAACCATAAAATACGGCACAAAGAACAATTTAAATTTTATGATTATCTACATAAGATCAAAATAATTACAATTTACGTATCATTCAACATCCTTAATATAAGTTATAATTATTCCAAAGAATAATATCTTGGATTGTATCTTTCATAGTTGCTATCAAGTTACACTTGCCAGTAAATGCCAAACTCAAAGGATCATTCCTCTGAGAAATTTACCTCAGGATAACCCAGTATAGTGTTTAAGGCATTTATCCTTAAAGCACTTCATAGAAGCTTCTGTTGTAATAAAAC
Source organism: Hyaena hyaena (assembly GCF_003009895.1). Taxonomy (NCBI): domain Eukaryota; kingdom Metazoa; phylum Chordata; class Mammalia; order Carnivora; family Hyaenidae; genus Hyaena; species Hyaena hyaena. The sequence continues at coordinate 41,627 of NW_024080973.1, forward strand.
AAGACACTCTCATTGACCATTTCTCAAAGGGAATATTGATTCTCTCAGATTACATCAAGGGTAATGGTAGACAAGGAACATAAAGCCCTTGAACTCATTATCTAATTTCTGCTTCAGATTGGTCCTAATTTTAAAGCACTAACACAATATTGAAATTAAATCACCAGAACGATAAAACAATGAAAGAACATCAAAATGGTTCTAGTCTTAGATTGGCTTTATTGAAAATAATTGAAAAATGTAACCATACACTCAACCCTAACAATAAGTATAGGGTCAATGTATTTACTGAGTGCCTACCATGGGTTGGGCACAGTAGTTGAGTGTTTATATCTTTTAATCCATAGCAGGACTCTGACATAGGAATTATTACTTCTACTTTACATATAGGAAAAGATGATTTGCTCAAAAATCAAGAAAAAGAGAATTTAAGGAATCCCAATATTAAGTAATTCAGCCAGGACTTCAAACTAACTATCTGACTGTAAGATCCATTATCCCTCCAGGATCCTCATGAAATTCTTTTTTTTTTTTTTTTTAATTTTATTGCTTTTATCAGAGAAATTTCCATGATGCATGTATTTATTTTTATTTATTTTTTTACAAATAGTTTATTGTCAAGTTGGTTTCCATATAACACCCAGTGCTCATCCCCACAAGTGCCCTCCTCCATGCCCATCTCCCCCTTCCCCCCTACACCCATCAGTCCTCAGTTTGTTCTCAGTATTCAAGAGTCTCTCATGGTTTGCCCCTCTCCCTCTCCCCCACTATTTCCCCCTTCTTCTCCCCCATGGTCCTCTGTTAAGTTCCTCCTAATCCTCCTATATGTGCAAACATATGGTATTTGTCCTTCTCTGCCTGACTTATTTCGCTCAGCATAACACCCTCAAGGTCCATCCATGTTGCTACACATGGCCAGATTTCATTGTTTCTCATTGCCATGTAGTATTCCATGGTATAGATAAACCACATCTTCTTGATCCCTTCGTCCGTTGATGGACACTTAGGCTCTTTCCATGTTTTGGCTATTGTTGAGTGTGCTGCTATGAACATTGGGAGGACCCTCATGAAATTCTTAATAATTAAGAGATGAAAAGAAAGACAAACAACAAAATCCTAAAGCTACATTATATCCATGTTACTTTCTGTATAGTTTGGGCTTTTTTTTTTTTTTTTCAGAGGCAGGGTTTAATTTCTTTGAGGCACTTATGTTAGTTTTGGTCTGGTAGAGGCCCTTTCAATGAGATTTGAGCATCACTGGTCAAACCCGCCGGCTCCAAGGGAGGCAGGGTCTGCTCATTCCTATACCAGCTTCCGTCAAACTGAAGGGAGTTTCAGCTGCAGGGGCAACGTGTTCCTCTAGCATCTCCTAAGCAGAGAGGATGATTTATTTTGATCAGGTGAGTGACACGATTAAATGTGATGTTTCAAGAAAAGGATTCTGGCAGCAGGAAGGTATTGAAGACTGAAGGTCAGAATTAGAATGAGAATAAGAAATCACATGTCATTAACTGATGTATAGATAAACAAAGTGTGATCTATCCACACAGTGAAAAAATATTATTTGGCAATAAAATGAATAAAATACTGACAGATATTGTAGTATAGATGAACCATGAAAACATTATGCTAAGTGAAAGAAACTAAACCATAAGACTACAGATTGTATGATTCCTTCCAAAGAGTGTCCACAGGGGTAGAAATTAAGTCTGTGAGGGGTTGGGGGATGGGGAGAATAGGGAGAGCTTTTAATAGGTGCAGTGGCCAGCACTGCCTGTCATCTTGACTGGATCACAGGGCACCCAGGCATTTGGCTAAGCATTATTTTTGAGCTGTGTCTGTGAGGGTGTTTCTAAATGAGGTCAGCATTTGGATCTAACCATCTCAGGTTGCCCTTTCACCTTTTTTTAAAAATTTATTTCATTTTATTTTTTTTCTTAAATAGTTTATTGTCAAGTTGGTTTCCATATAACACCCAGTGCTCATCTCCACAGGTGCCCTCCTCCATGCCCACCTCCCCCCTTCCTCCCCTCCCACCCCATCTGCCCTCAGTTTGTTCTCGGCATTCAAGAGTCTCTCAGGCTGCCCTTTTATCTGACTCAGTAAAGCAATTTGCTCTCCCTAATGTAGGTGCACATCTTCCAATCCACGGATGGCCTGAATAGAAGAAAAAGGCAGAGGAAGAAAGAACTCTGTCCCTTCCTGCCTGATCATTTGAACTGGGACATTCATCTTATCCTGCTCTTGGTACGTGGTTCTCAGGTTTTCAGACTAGGACTCAATTACACCACCAGCTTCCCTATGTTTCCAGCTTGCAGACAGCACATTGTGGGATGTCTCAACCTCCATACTGCATTAGCCAATTCCTTAAAATAAATCAATCTCTCTCTCTCTCTCTCTCTCTCCTCTCTTTCTGTATATCCTAGTGACTCTCTATCTATTAACAAACTTGACTAATACAGTGTACACGGAGTTTCTTTTTGGGTGATGAAAATGTTCCAAAACTGATTGTGCTGATGACTGTATGACCCTACGTAAATACAAATATTACTGAATTGCATACTTTTAAAGGGTGAATTTTATGGTATGTGAATTATATCTCAACAAAGCTATTATCTTTTAAACGTGGATACGTAGGGGTGAGCAATCTGAAAGTTAGGAAAACTAGTTAAGAGACCATTGCCTACTAGTACACACATGAAATCTGAGTCCCTTCTGTTATCAGAGGTATATTGGTAAACGAGTTCCCCACCAAAAAAAAATCCCACATAACTTATTTGTGATATTTGCCAATTTCTGTGTTGTAAATACTCCCACTATGGCTGACATCAGCTATCAAAGTGAAGTCAGTGAATACTGAGCTGGGAAGACATGAGTATAATTAACTCACCTTGAATCCATTTCAGGTCAGTGAATATTGAATTGGGAAGACATGAGTATAATGAGCTCACCTTGAATCCACTTCTCCCATCCCCCATTGCGTGACAGCCATGCAGTCTGGGTAGATCAATCCTACTACAAACTCTAGGGGCAGAATCTAACTGGCCTACGACAATCACAATAATCTCACTCCACTCTCAATGACAGTGATTGATCCAGTGCTGGGCATGTGTTTTGAGTTTGTCCAAATAAAGTAAAGCCCAAGACTTTTGTTCAATGGTTTGGAGGAAAGAAACTCTTTTTCCATTACTGGACATAAAAGAGGAAGCATCTAGCCCCGGTTGCTATTAGTAGTGCTACTTCAATCAGCTGAGCATGAAATCAATACCGTAAAAGCCATATTTGAGAGTCAGGAGAAGCATGATGACAATGCTGTATCAACCCTCTACTGTAACCTGACTTTTAAAAAAAAAGTGTGAACCAATAAATTGCTTTTATTGTCTGACCTGACTTGAGTTGGGTTTTGTACAAACTACTAAAAACACCCTAACTAATGTATACCTGAATAGTAAGTAATGTTGGAGCACCGAAGTACTGTGACTCAGAGCAAAATAAAATGGTCAAAACCAAGGAAGCAGGGCATATATATATTTATAGTAGGAGTAAAGGCAAACAATACATTTGTGACTAAATATATAATCAAGAACTGGAAGAATGCGAATATGGAGTAGGTGAACAAAATAGGACTATAAGAACTAACTGTTAGGATTCTGGAAGGTATAACTATTAGGAGAAAGCAGAACAAGCATGCTTTTCACAGTTTAATACTACAGGCATGAAACAGAATAAAACAGCTGCACCAAGAGCCACCTTAAAGGATCTTAATATTGACCGCAGCTTAGACCCAAGGCCAAATTGAGATGGTAGGAGTCATAAACAAGCAAGTAATTTAGTGTGCTACTCAAATCAAATATACAGGGGGTAATCATTTCAAAATGATTAATAGGTTTGCCCTTTCTGTGTGTAACCAGCCATTTGCCCAAGGTGACATCAAAACTTGTTTCAGAATAAAATGGCAACCAAAGAACAAAGTAATATCCACTTCTAACATGCAAAATAGGATTTTTCAGCAAGATTTTTTCAGCCTTGCAATCTACTCACAATCATGAGGACTTTAGAATACCAATGTCCAAGCCTGGAAGACTTCACATCATAGAGTTCTCCTAATGTATAGAAAAAAAGATCCTTTCGTTAAGTCTTAACCAAGGGTTGGAATGAATAGTAGGAAGATAGGTAAGAGTCTGGAGAACTATAGGAATGAGAAAACAAGAGAAAAGGGAAAAGCTGGATGGCAGAGAGAGACAATGTATTTACCAATTTTCCCTTTCTGGCAGAGTCCCTCTGACCTGGACAGAGAGCAGTGCACGAGATAAATGAGAGTAATGGTGGAAAGGCATAAGAGAGGACCCATCCCTCATGAGAACTCTTGAAACTGACATGTCAGGCTGTCCTTTCATCTGGTTGGAGGACACCACACCCACACTGCTGGAGCATCATGCTCATGCAGAGGGATACTCTGAGTCACTTTTGCAACCTGTGGGGAGTTTGCAGAGGAGCTGCAGAGCTGAACATGGAGCTGTGGCTGAATGGGAGTCACAGAAGTCTTCTGTGGGGTCCACAGTATTTATGGGAGTGGAAACGAGGCTGAGTTATCCCAAGCAAGCCATCTGGGCTCTGAGCTAGCCCAGAGAGAGAGAGCAAGAAATAGAAAAAGACTGACATTTCGATGTCCACAGACTTTAGCCACCAATGCCAGCAAGGAAAAAAGCAGCCGGGTGGACTAGGGATATCATCCCAGAGACCAGAACAGGCAGACAAAAGCACACACAAAAATCCTACTCTTGCCCTCTGACATCAGGATGCTCGGGCACATTCCCCTCTCCATATGCCTGGACACCATCTTAGGGAGGGTCCTAGTTACTATTACTGTGTAACAAATAGGTCAATCCATGTAGAATGGTACAAAATAATACCCATTTCCAGAATCTTTGGATCCGGAACTTGGAAAAGGTATAACAAAGACAGCATCTCTCTGCTCCACAATGTCCGAGGCCTCAGCAGAGAAGACTTGAATGCTGGGAGTGACTTGAGGCTGGGGTTGCAAACATCCCTCACTCCAGCTGGTGGATGATGCTGGCTGCCTGCTGGGACCTCGGCTGGGGCTGTTGAGAAGAACAACTACGCAGGTCCTCCCTGCATGCCTGCTTGGGCTTTCAACATGGTGCCTGGGTTCTGGGAAGGGCAGTGGCACAGAGAGAACCAGGAGGAACCTGCATTGCTTTTTGTCTCCTGGCCTCCGAAGCCACAGAGCATCACTTCTATCACAGTCATGGTTCACCCAGTCGTAGGGGAGGTAACAAGGACTCTGCCTTTCAACGGAAGGAGTGTCTAAATCACATTGTAAGAGCATGTGGGAGGACCACATGTACTGCAGCCATTAGGCGAGAATAACAAGCTGCCACATGGAGAAAAGTAGGATGTGTTGTGGTTCTCAAGACTGCCCCTAGATTCAGTGATTTCTAGGAGGACCCACAGGACTCAACATGCAGTTGTATTCGTGGTTATGATTTACTACAGCACATGGATACAAAGCAAAATCAGCAAAGAGAAAAGGCACATGGGCTGAAATCCAGAGGAAACCAGGTGCAAACCTCCAAGATTCCTCTCCTAGTGAGTCACACAGGATGCACTTAATTTCCTCAGCAACGGATTGTGAAATGCTGTTTACTGGGGAAGCTTGTCAGAGCCTCAGTGGCCAAGGTTTTTCTCAGAGGCTGGTCACAGAGGCACTCTTTGCCTTATCATAGCAGAATTCCAGACTCCCAGAAGGAAAGCAGGTGTTCGACATGAACCATATTGTTTGCACAAACTGTTTAGGTGCAGCGAGCCACTTGCATTAGGGAATTCTAGTCCCAAAAGTCAAGTTTCTAGATGCCAGAGATGGGCCAACCTTGTAAGCAGGCTTTTTAACAGAGAACTATCTCAGTTCCATGTTAGTTCTTTTCTGCAAACAGTGGATGGGAGGAGATCTCTGAGAAAGTGAGAGGCTTTTTTAAAGGGAAATCCAACACTTTCTATAGGAACTATTTAAATTATAGAATCAGACTAAGCTGTAAACGGATTAAAGAGTGAGTGTTTTCCCACTAGTGGTGGGCTCAGGAAGAAGTCCAGTTATCCATTGGACACTTTTCCTCTGCATATGTGAGTTGTAGACAGTTGTTATATTTCCACACCATAACATAATATTTAATTATGTACATGTTCAACATTTATATAGTGGGACAGGGAAGAAATGTTTAGAAATTGCATATAAAGACAGAGGTGTGAGTCACCACATGTTGTTGGCTGATTCACTGTCCTGGTGCTAAACGGACCCTGAGTTCTGACCATGTTTACTTGAGATAGGATCGTCACCACAAGCCTTCTCTGAGCCTTTCAGGTAGATGAGGATCTCTGGTAACACGTGTTTGAGGTGTGGACTGAATGGGTATCGGTGCACAACAGCTTACACGGAGCCAGACTGGAAGACACATTTCACAGGAGGGATTTAGAGGACTTACCAGGCCAATGGGGGCTAAAGAACCAAAGGTGATCCACAGCTTCAAACATGGATGGCTGGGAGAGTTCTAAAAGCACTAAAAGGAATCCGAAAGACATGGAGATAGGAGGAGGATTTCTTTTAGGGGACAAACGATAAGTCACATTTTAGACATTTTTAATATGAGATGACATCAGTACAAAATCTTTATTTGAAAGGGGATGCTATGGGATAGATGGCTGGGAAAGAGGTCAGTGCCCTGTGCACAGTAGTAATTATTGGCTGGGGAAAAATAAAGAACAGTATTGGGACCATGAATGATATTTGAATGCAGACTGTGAATTACATAATTACACTGCATCAGTTATTCCTAAAGTTGAAATTATTACCATAGCTATCTGTCCTTATTCTTAGGAAATACACACGGAACTATTTGTAGGTAAAGGGGCACAGCCTACTCTCAAATAGCAAACAACTGGTTACTCAGGGTAAAGATTATATGGCAGCTCCTTGTGCCATTCTTGCAAGTTTCCTATAAGTTTGTAATTATATAAAATACATTACCTCACCCCCAAAAAAGCAATGGTTGGGGAGTCACAGGAGTGGATGAATTCTCTGAGATTACATAAAACGAGAAGCACAGAGTTCTGGATCCAGGGTCTTATGGACACTCATGGTTGGGTACATAAAGAAGCCATGAATGACAGAGAGGAGAGGTATGAAGTGCTGCAAGGTCATCAGTTCTGAAGGGAGAGGGAGGTGGAAGAACGCAGTGGGAGCCAACAGGTCCTCGCTTCCAAACAAACGTCATACAGAGCAAGGTCTGACAAAATACAACCAATAGGTCAAGGAAGTCGAATGAAACATCCTGATCCAAGATGGGAGTGGGCATTGGTGGTAGAGTGGTGAGCATGGCGGCCTTCCTGATAAAAGGTGGAAAAGAAAGGGTGTCAGAGAAAAGATATATCCAGGGCAAACAGGCCACAGAAACAGGAAGCACTAAAGATACAGCAAGAGAATCACTGTGGGGAGAATCTGCCTTAAGGTTAAGAAAGCTTTCTTCCTTTTCTTCCCTTTCTCTTCCCTCCTTTAAACAAATCATGGAAAGACAGGTTACGATGTTACAAGAGCATCCTCTGGGTGAGGGGGCCCCCCACTCAACATTCTCTCTCATTATGAAGGAAACAGAATATAGTTTTACAACCTATGTCAATAAAACGTATCACCATCTTTAAGTGACAGGTATCCTACTCAGATCCCCAGCACCTCACAACACTCATCTCCACTGACTCTTGAGTGCTATATTCTTATTCTGAACACCATTATCTCCTGAACTTTCTTTAGAATAAAATGTCCTTACTGTTTTCTTAGTCAACTGTGTACTGGGTCTTGATCAAGTTTTGGCTGTACTTAGTCTTGTTTGATTTCATCCTTTTTCTTTAGGATCTTTTATTTTTTATACCTTAATTTTTCAAGGTCATTTTCAGTTTGAAGACTGCCTTCTGTAACATGAGTACCTCTGCCTAATTTAGTATTATGCGGTAATTTGAAAGCATAGTCTCAATTCCTTCATCCAAATCATCCATAAAAATGCATAATGTGTTATGTTTCCTGGCCAAATCAGTCACTGTGAACTAACCTTGTGTCCACCATTACAGATAGCTATTAGCCACCTGGCACTCATACAGCAAAGACCATTCTTCCCTAGCTTGCCTGTAAGCAGGCTTATCTGGGGTACTCCATTTACTCTTAAACAGGCATTTGAGGCAGCAAGCTTATTTATGTGAATGTCACATTGGATGAAGTGAAAGTAAATATACAGGTAGATTACTGTGATATTTTGTTTCATTATTTTCAATATACATAATGTATAAAATTCCTTAGCTGTTATATGCACTTGACTGAAGACCTGTCGTCCCTTAATAAGGTTGTCTTCTATATACACATGCAGAGTGATGTGAGAGAAAAAGAACAATTTTCATGCAGCCAAGTCTACTTTATCAAGCCTAGGGATTATGGAGGCTAAGCATTCCAGACAGACCCCTTCATCCATTTCCTCACTACTTCAAAAATGATTTCACTGCTATTGGATATTTTCTTTGCCAAGTGATTACATCACAGACACATGAGTAATTGGCAAATGTAGCTGCAACAAACATGTTACTGATTGGATATATTTGCGTTAAGTATTTAAGAAACATTTACTACCTTTTTCTATTTGATGAAATTTTACAAAAAAAAAAAACCCACATAAAACCAAATTGTCTTCTCCAATTTCACCTTCCACACTTACTTCATTTGCAGATGCATCTAAATGAAAATAGTCATGGGAGGTACAATGAAGGTTAGGCTATGCATATAAATATTAATATTGATATCATTAAGGAGTCTGGTCATCACGAAGAAAAATATGGAGATCTGTATGAACAATCACTTCACAAAGAAAGCTGACTTTAAACAATATTATACAAACTTTAGGAATGGCTAGCATCAAAAACTAAGCAATATTAAACCTTAGCTATTGATACTTAAAAAAATTTTTTTTTAATGTTTATTTTTGAGAGAGAGACACAGAGAGTGATTGGGGCAGGGGCAGAGAGAGAGAGAGGGAGAAAGAATCTGAAGCAGGCTCCGGGCTCCGAGTTGTCAGCACAGAGAATGACGCAGGGCTCGAACCACGAACCCTGAGGTCATGACCTGAGCCAAAGCCGGATGCCCACTGACTGAGCCCCAACTACTGAGATACATTTTTAGTGCACAACTTTTGATTGGTTCTATCATAGAAAAAGTAAATACCATTTTTCTTATTCCTCAGCCTATATTATGTGAAGAAACCTGTCACTATTTTATACTTATAATGGTATGGTTAGTTTTAAATCTGAGGCCCAGTGTTCTCAACTAAAAACATTTTTTTCTTTTTTACAAAATTCAAATATGTTCATTGTAGAAGTTAAACATAATTAAAAGAAAGAGATTAGAACTAAACTCTTATGACTTGATCCAGAAACAAAAGAAGATCATCATTACTTAGCTTCAAAGGGTAATATAAAATGAAGGTGCACTTTTAGAGAACATGGGGTTCTTTCCACTAAAAAGAAACAACACAAGAACATCCTTGAAAATCTGAGTTTCCTGAGAATTAAGATCACAGTTTCTCAACTGTTGGTGATACATGAGATGAGCATGAGTTAAAACATTTACTTTCTAATTTTTAAGTAGACTTGAATTAAATGTTTGCCAAGGTCCTTCATCAAAAAAGATTACTTGGTCATAAATAAATACTATCAGGATGGGACATGATCAATGAGAGAGAATCAAATCACCTCAAATATATAAGTAGTAAAATTTGAGAGCTCGAGGGCTGTTATCATTCTGTCTACATCAGTGAGAGTCTTCCAGAGAAGTAGAACTGATAAGAGGTAGATAGATAGATAGATAGATAGATAGATAGATAGATAGATAGGAAGGATGTCTACTTATCTACCTGTCACATCTATCTCCTATTTCTTCTATTTCTATATGTACGGGACAACAGGTGACCCTTGAACAATATGGGTTTGAATTGTGTAGGTTCATTTATACACAGATTTTTTAAAATAGAGTATAGTACTGTAAATTCATTTTCTCTTCCTTACGATTTTCTTAATATTTTTTCTCTAGCTTACATTATTGTAAAAATACAGTATATAATACACATAACATACAAAATGCATGTAATCAACTATTTATGTTGTTTATGTTATCAGTAAGGGTTCTGGTCAACAGTAGGCTATTTGTAGTTAAGTTTTTGGTGAGTCAAAAATTATTTGTGAATTTTTGACTGCATGGATGGGGGTGCTTAGTGTCCCTAAATCCCCCATAATATTCAAGGGTTAACTGTGTATATATATGCTGAAAGAGAGATCCTTCCTTCCTTCCTCCCTCCTCTCACCTATTAGCAACTATATATTCCCCTCAATAAGGCAAATCCTGTTGTCTCCAAATGGGGAAGCTGTGGAAGCCCTATGGGACTATAGGGTCTAGGAAGTGTGGTCCCTTAATGCCGGCAGAATCCCACGTGACTCAGAACTAGAACCATTTGCCTCTAAATACAAAGCCATGTGTATATATATCTATGTATATACATATATGCATATACATAAAAGGTCAGCACAAATGTGTAACACACAATGAGATCTTTAAGGAATAGTTCTAGACTGAGGAAGGCCACCATTTCCTTCTGAACCTAAGTAATAAAGGGTTGTTCCTGTGGTTAGCTAACAGCAGTATTTTGGAACACCCTTGACATCAATCAAAAAATAATAGTTACAAACACATGACCCCTTCCGTCTTCTCCAATTTCACCTTCCACACTTACCTCATTTGAAGATGAATCTAAAACTCTTTCTCATTTTAGTCATCAATGTAATAAGATAAACAAGGATATTCAGCAAATGGCCATTATTCTTTTTTCAGTAAATATTCAGTTAGAACATTAACAGGACAAAAAAGAGAAAATTAAATAGTAGATGTATTAAGATTCAAGGCAAAGAAAAGTAGTACTAAAATAAAAGTCATGAAAACACATCATAGAGCCCAGACATTGCCTAGTTAAAAAACTACATTTCATTCTGGACTATAAGGCTTACACATGATTATTCCATGTGGCCAACTCAATGGCACAACTTTGCACACTATTATGGTTTTAAAAGAAACCAGAAAAAGAAAAGGACTATGTACTGAAATGAAATTATGGAAGATCATGGGAGCACAGAATGGAACAAAGATACAAAGAGAGGGTTTTATTTATTTTTTTATTTTTTTAATGTTTTATTTATTTCTGAGAAAGAGAGACAGAGTGAACAGGGGAGGGTCAGAGAGAGAGGGAGACACAGAATCCAAAACAGGCTCCAGGCTCTGAGCTGGCAGCACAGAGCCCGACATGGGGCTTGAACCCACGAACCATGAGATCATGACCTGAGCCGAAGTCGGACGCTTAACCTACTGAGCCACCCAGGCGCCCCACAAAGAGAGGGTCTTAAAGAGAAATGGGAACCCAAGCTAATTTCCTTCAGATGCTTCCTATAGAACCCCCAACCTGTTCTATAGTCACTTTCTGTCTCAGCTTTTGGTATTTTCAGCAGATCATTCTTTCCCTTCTCTTCTTTTTAAGGGCCCTGTTAGGCATCCTTTCCTGAGAAGCAGAAAATTAAAGGCAAGCCTAGTGTTTGGGGAGTTTCTTGCATGTGAATGACCCCAACTGAACAAAAAATGGCTCTTAATAATGTCTTCCACCTCTGACTGCTACCCAAGGTACATTTTTATCTGGGATGATACTCAGAGTATTAATCAAGCAGTAGAGTCACTCAGACTGGGCAAGTCCTAGGAGACCCTGGTAAGGCAAGTATTAAACTTCCAGAAGGTCCAGGCGAGGCCCACTCAACCATAAAGCCCAGGAAGCCCAGTGCCTAGAGCCCACAGCACTTTTGGGGGCTCGCAAAAATGTTTTCATTTCTTTTAAAATCAGAATTTTCAAGATAAGTCTAGTAACAATGTGAAAGTACTTAGTGCCACTAAATTCTACACTAAACAAGTGTCCAAATAGTAAATTTTATAGATGTATATTTTACCACAATAAAAAGTGCAGATGCCACTTTGAAAAACTAACTCTATTAAATGGTAGAAACTCATGGCTAAGCCAGGAAATGTTGCTGGGCATTTAAAATTCATAAACATCTTAAGGTAGAAACTGATGATAGCTATTACACAGAAAGTTTTGTTTAAAACAGGGTACAAGAGTACTTTTCAGGAAAAAAAAGTATTGTACACTTTAGTTTTGTGTAATAACACACATTGGTACATTGGTAATAACTTCAAGAGGGTTAACAATAACATGATATAACATGGCCATAAAATATAATAGAGTCATAAATAGGCAAGAAGATGAACAGTATAAGGGGAAAAAGATGTGTAATCATTACAAAAGGACAATGAGAAATAAGGCCTAGGAAATGTACTGCTTTAATAAGCTTTTAAATCCCCACCACCAAAAGTGAATATGAACCAACTTGGATTATATTTGTCTTTATAATAAGGTAGTTATACAGTATACAATGTTTAAATTTTTTAATGGGAGGAGCCCAAGACAGCCAAAGTCCTTAGGGTCCAGGAAAGTCGTAATGCAGTCCTGAGTCCTGGGAGCCTAGGGAAAGGGCTGGAGCTACTCAGGGGGCAAGGTTCTGGGGAACTCAAGGTGACAGCATATTTCCAATCAGCACAGAAATGTCTGTATTTTAACAGGGCAATATCTGTACCAGTGTATAAAGCCCCAGTGGTCGGACAGTTCAATCCTGTTGTTGGGAATAATGCTAAACAGATGCAATCTCCTTTCATACCTACTGGGCAACATGGCGGGGACTCCTCAAAGTCAGCTGGGAATGCATGCCAACTTTAAACATAATTCTCTGTTAAAAACTTCGTCAGCTTTCTACATCCGAGTGAACCAAGATATTCAACATTTTGGGAGTTCAAGCTACTCATATGCCTGGAAAGATAATTCACTAGGCAGCTCTATTTAGGAAAACAAAATGGTACTTGACACTTGATAATGATCAACTAGAAGCACCCAAATGGCAGGTGCTTGGCTGGGAGGAGCCATTAACCCCCAAAGTGCTCCCACTGACGGCTTGGTCATTTGACTCAGTCTTTGGCACTACCCTTCTTTCTTGCTGTCCTATAGGTTGACTTCCAAAACCCATATTTAGAATCTAGCCAACATTCTGGCTTACCATTTTCTCACCCTTTCAAGTCAATGGCTTGGATTCCATTATAGAAACTCAGACCCATGGACACATCCTGGGCTCTGTCATTCCCAAGAATTGCTCTACATCTGAAAATCCAATCAATTCCAGTATATGCCCCTTTGCTTATAACCTCCAATTCTTCCAGCTCTTTCACTCCTTCACTACTGCCATGATTGGTTTTTGTTCTCAACATTCTCATTTCTTTGACTTTTCAACTTCTTGGGTTTTCTCTCTGCCTGAACTAATTCTTTTCCTTACTCATTCTGAATGTGTTCAGTCAACTCTCCATCATTATACTTAGCTCAATGGTCTTTTATCCTAAAAGCTCCATAAATAGCCAGCCTCAGACCAGTCCTCTAATGTATCTTCCCTGTAACTTTTCCTCTCTTTTGGTTCTTTCGGAGAAGGATGGGGAAGCTTTTAAGAGAAAGAATCTTTCATTGAAATTGGTTTGAGCCATAATAGTCATAATAAGTACCTAACTCAAAAGGTGGGAGTTTTGAGGAAGTACCTTCCAATTCTCTTCTATTTCTTGCCTTAAAAATGATTCCATAGCTTCATAATATTCTGTATTTATATACTCATATCGAGAGCTGTGGGATGATAATTTGCTTCACTTTAGAATTCCTATAATGCTATCTCACTTTAAGCAAATATCAATTAAACAAATATTAAAAAATGATAATATAAAAACTAAGTCTCAATTCATGCACAAAATTTGAAATACGAATCCACATATTTTAAGATTTCTTCTGGAATTGCATAATTGCAAAGGCAGTAGCCAGAGAATGGTATACTGTGTTTACGCTAAGTCCACACGGTTTAGTCTCTAGCAAGAAAAAAATAGTCTCTTTCTTTTGTCAGTATTTTATGAATCATACACTTGTTTATATGCACGTAACTTCTATGTCAGAGTTCAGTCACTATTTCACTGGTATGTAACCATTCGCTGTCATTACAATTAAAAAAAATTTTATATCCTATAACAATGTAATGATGTAAGCATTTATTAAATTGGGGTGCTGGGAGCAGTGCTAAAAACATGCCTCGACATCAGTTACTTTGGAATGGAACTTAGAAGTGAATGAACAAAATTCTAAATAGAACCAATCAAGTGCTGTGGCACAGTGTGCTGGTGCTGTTGATGTGGACACAAGCAACATGAGAAATATTAGAAATAATGCTGAAAAATTAAAAAGCACAAATATAAAAAACAATGGCTAAAGATATATGTACCCTGAGAATACAGCTCACATTCTTAATATTTATGCCTATAGAGAAATTAGTCCTTTGAATTTTGTGAGTTTTTAATTACATGTGTTGCAATTGCCTTTTGTTTAGAGATGCAGTCAGATCCCATGTATATACGGAAATGGGCCTGCACTGCATTTTTAAATAGTATATTTGTTTCCTTATGGTTTTTCTAATCAGAAAAGCCATCATACTGGTTGCATTGGAAAATTCTAAAATGTGTAAAAGATGAAGAAATCACCTAGAATCTCACCATCTAATGGCCAAGTTTACTAGCATTTTGACAGTTCCTTCAGGGTTTTTTTTTCCCTTGATTTTTTAAAGAGTGTATATTTTTAAAGAGTGTATTATTCATATAATAAATTATATACACATACAATTTTGCTATGTTAATGTTTTTCCTAACCTTAAATCAAGATTTATCAGGACACTACGAACCATCTATGGACATTATAAAGGCTGCAAAATATCTCATCATATGATTATAACATATTTAGTTAGTACTACTCCTAATACTGAAACATTAGGTACTTTCCAAGTTTCATCATTACAAATAATTCACTAATGAGTATTCTTGGATAAGAATTTTATCTCTAGTTGAGTTATTTTTCTCTGATGAAGTTTCTTAGAAGGAAAATTATTAGATCAAATATCTAATAATCTTGATATATATACTGCTAAATTCTTTTCTAGTAAAATTAAAACAATTTACAATCTTCTTGGCAACAGATAAAAGTATCTATTTTACCTCATGTTCACCCCATTAAGTATTATTATTTCTAAAAATATTGCCAATTTTTATTTATTGTCAAATATTTTTATTCTCTTAATTCAGATCTTTTTATTATTTGTATATAATATATTTACAAGTAGCTATATTTATTAGTTAGTTACTTGTATTTCCTTCTTTGTAAATTGTCTATATATGTCCTTTAGTCATTCCTCTAGGGTCTCAACATTTTCCCTTCCAATATGCATAAGTTGTTTATGTATTAGGCATTAATCCATACAATATTATATTTTCTTTTTTATGATTCAAATGCTCTTTTTTCATGAGAAAAATAAATAAGAATACAACATATAATAAAGGTGGTATCATGAATCCTATACTTCCCTAAATTGGCTATGTCACTGTTTCAGAAACTTCATTATTCTTATCTGTTTATTTTTTCAAAAAAATTCTGAGAATCTTACAGTTCTAACAGAAAACAAAATCCATTGGGATTTTCAATATAATTAAATTTATGAATTTAATTCACAATTAACTTAGTTTTCCAGTCTCCTAAAATGGTTATTATTCCCTTGTATTCAAGATTTCTGTCTGAGTTACCTTGTATTTTTTTAAATAAACATAATGGCTTCAAACATCAATTTATTATTATCTTCTTGGAATCTTTCATGGGTTGCAGTCAGATGGCGTCTGGGGCTGCAGTCTAGACTCAGTGAGGCTGTGTATCCAACATGGCTTCCTTGCTCATCAATCAAGCTCATCAGCGTTTTTCCTCATGGCCCCTCCTTCCAGCCGAGTACCTCAGTTTCTTACATGGTAGCTGAGGGCTCCAAGGGTTGGAAGCAGTCTTCTTCAGTCTAGTCTAGATCTGGCATAGGGTCACTTGACATGTTCTGTTGATCAAATCAGTTACCTGCTCAGAGTCAGAAGGTGGAGGATCATTCACCTTGTCCTGAGGAAGTGGCCTGTGGAAAGTTCACTATCTTTGGAGACAAATGACTACAGTGTCTTTACTGATATTTATTTGGTCTAGAATTTTCTTCACAAAAGTATTTGAAATTTGTGTTGCTATAGCAATTTGCATGTTTTTTTCTCATAGTTTACTAAGCAGTCAGTGCTGATATAAAGGAAAGATCTTGTTTTTTGATATATTTATTTTGTATTCAACCACCTTATCAAGTGGTCTTATTTATTCTAATTATTTCTCAGTTTAATATTTTAGTTCTCCTAAGAAGACAGTCATACTCTCTGAAAATAAAGATGACCTTTTTTCTCTTTTTCAATAATTAAATCTCTTACCTACGGTAGCAGTCAAAGCTTTCATAACAAGACTAATAGGAAGCAGGCTTGTTTCATTTCTGTTGTATAATTTTTTAAGTACAAGTATATTGACATATACTTGTGGACATATTTTTATCAACACACACATCTCCCAGAGGTAAATTAAACTACTTACTTTTATGTGTCAATGCAGTACAAATGAATAGAAAGCTTAGGTTTTTATTCCACATAAATTGAAGTCAGGGAAGGGGACAATAAAACAAGATGAGGAATAAAATAATTAATATATTTTGTGCCTTGTATTTTCTTCCTGAAATCTATAAACTTCCAAAAATAAATCATAACCATAAAACATTCCATTGACTCCCACAAATAGCTAATATCTCTAAATGAATATAAAACATCATAACTTTCTGCAATTTGTTCTTTCTTCCCAAGCTTGACTATTTATACTAGAAGTACAGAGTCATTTTAAATACCTAAATAAGCAAGTAACAGATAAGGCCTCTCAGCCATTTTATACTCACAACTGGCTGGTAATCACACAGCAGACCATAGTCTTCAGTGTACGTTGTCAAGGCACTCCTAAGAGGGATACGGCAATATTTGAGAAAACAACGACCCCAAAGAGAATGATATTTAAAGTGTTTAGTGTTATGTGCTTTACATGAAAGAAAAATGTTTCAAGGAGGTTTGACCCTAATAAAAATTTTAAAACCTACAACTGAGGCCCCTGGGTGGCTCAGTCGGTTGAGCTTCTGACTTAGGCTCAGGTCACGATCTCACAGTTGATGGGTTAGAGCCTCATATTGGGCTTTGTGCTGACAGCAAGGAGCCTGCTTGGGATTCTCTGTCTCCCTGTCTCTCTGCCCCTCTCCTGCTTGTGTTCATTTTCTCACTCATTTCCTCTCTCAAAAATAAGCATTTTAAAAAACCCTATAACCGTCCCAGACCTTGTTTATAACATTATCACTATAGGATGTCTTTCCTTCAATTACTTTCAATTCAGCACCACTTACTACTCTCCTGTACTATAATAATTCACTACCAATCCCAAGTCCCTGAGCTTAGGTGCCTTCCAGACTTTTGGGATTCTCTTTACCATCTGCTTTCTGCCTCGCAAATGCTTTTGACCCTATGCCCCATGCTCTCTGCTAGACGACAGCTGAAAAAGATTATAGAAAACAACCAGGTGGACTGAGATTATATTGCTTCCCCAACCTCTCACCCCATTAAACACAATGCTGAATAAATATATCCTCCCGTCCCCAAGTCTACAAGCATAGCCAAGCTCCAAGGGGAAACCCTGAGGTGCCCGAAATGAAGAGGATGCTCCCTAGAATGACAAGCCATAAGATGAAGTGCCAAGGCTAGAAGGTGGCATATGAACTGCATATGAAGGGCTGGAGACGTGGCCTTGGGTTCACAGAAGGTAAAGAGCTAAACTCCTACTTACAGCCAGGAGTCTGTAAAGTCTGTAACCTCATATAAAAGAAACCAAAGAAACTCCAGCCACCAGTCCAGAGAAACTTGCAAGAAAGTTTCTCTGTTTAGAACTCAGGGTGGGACAAAAATTATTCTCCTATGAGAGATAATTAAGTAAAATAATTAAGTAAATTAAATCCATAAAGCCCTACTTCTTTTTCTGGCAGTATTATGGGACTAGACAGGCAAACAAACTCTTCTGAGATTTGCACACCTAAAAATATTGGGTTTTGTTTCTAAAATTCCACATACGAGTGAAATCATATGATGTTTATCTTTTTCTGACTGACTTATCTCACTTAGCAGAATACACTCCAGTTCCATCCACATTGTTGCAAATGGCAAGATTTCATTCTTTTTGATCACTGAATAATATTCATTGCATATAATAACACATCTTCTTTATCCATTCATCCGTCGATGGACATTTGGGCTCTTTCCATTATTTGGTGATTGTTGACAGTGTGCTATAAACATTGGGGTGCATGTGCCCCTTTGAATCAGCATTTTTGCATCTTCTGGATAAATACCTAGTAGTGTTATTGCTGGGTTATAGGGTAGTTCTATTTTTAATTTTTTGAGGAACCTCCATACTGTTGCAAGTAATTTTTTTAAACACTAATCTAGTAACAAGAAGAAAAGAAGAAAAAGAAGGAAGGAAAATCATTTTTGCTCATAAGACAAATTAAAATCATAAAAATAAAACTAAATGTCTTTGCAAATACAATGAAATTACTTTTAGGAAAATGAAATTACTCTAGGAGTTAAACTCATCAATGAAAACATTTTCTCAGACTTAAGCTGAATATCAAACTGTATTATATAGTACAACTCTATGCATCTATACCTGGAATAAATTATTTTCAAAGAAAGTTTGAAAATAAAAGGATTTAAAGATATATCTAGAAAATATTAACCAAAAGCAAGTTAGTATTCTTATATTAATATCATATGTAATTGAATTTGAGTCAAAAGTTATCAGTTATAAAGATCATTACCTACTGATTAAAGGGACAAGCACCAGAAAGATCCTAAGTCAATAAACCTAACAACACAGAATGGATGTCAAAAAATGACAGAATCACAAAGATAAAATGACCAATCTGCAGTCAGAACAATATTGTTACATATTTCTAGATCCTTTGGTTCCTTAAACCCAAATATCTACATATATACTCCAAAACCATATAGATCAACAGCAAAAGCAAATAAAATCACACAATCACCCATGCCTAGTGCATAACAGCTGCTAGAGGAAACTATGTGAGAGAAAAGTCCAAAGTTAGTAGAGCCAGATCTAGAGCCCATACTGGAACAAAATCAGGTGGGTATTACAAGGAAGAGGGGAGAGGGTGGCCAGTCCCTAAGGGGGATGGAACACAGAAGACATCACCCCCAGAAAAGAGAGCATCCTTCACTGATGGGCAAATGCTGAGAACAAGTCTGTGACTAGAGGATCTGAAGGTTGGCTTTCCAAGAAGGGGACTTGGAAAGTATTCAAGACCACAGTGGCAGTCTGGGAAGGTGCTGCTTCTGGGAAAGGAAGCAACTGGCAAGGTGAAGAAAAATAAGAATTCAAGCTCAGAAATGAAAGGTCCTAGAATCATCACTCTTTCAAAAAAGATGCCTTCAATGAAATATAGATCACTTCACTGTTCCAACAGTAGAGGGCACTCTTGAACTAAGAGATTAAGAAAACTGCCCAAACTTCTCCCTTCCCCTCACTTAGAATTACCTGATTGCTGCTCCTCCAGGAAAATTTAACATAGGATAAACAGAGTAGTATAATATCACTATGAGAAGAAAACAACAAATAAAAATCAAAACTAAGCCAATGAAAACTCTTTCCATAAATATTCCCAAATAGTCACAGAAGTCCTTCATCAATGATTCTGGTCAATGAACTGGATTCTAGTCTATGAATTGGAGATACAGAAAATGCAGTAACACAAGAAAAAGAAGCATAAGTATAATAACTGAATTGAAAGAAATAAAATTCTCTTTTTTCACATAGAAGATTGTCTATATTTAAAAAAAATCTTAGAGGATCTATGAATCATAACAACAGGCAAGTTTCAGGGAGGTTGTTGGATACAAGATCAATATACAAAAATAGCATATCCATACACCAGCAACAAGAAATTAGAAAGCATAATTAACATGGAAATATCTCATTTATAACTGCAGTAAAATCTGTAATGTTCCTATAGGAATGCATCTAACAGATTTAAAAGACTTAAAATCTGTTAAATCTGTTAAAAAAGACTTTTAACAGATTTAAAAGATTTAAAATGACAAAAATTTTAAAATTTGCTGAAGTACATAAAACAACTCCTTTATTTATAGATGGCTACTCAATATATGTTACATACACATATGTGTGTATGTATAATTTCTAAAAGGTTTACAGTCTGACATTTTATAAATAACTCTTGATTAAATTATAATTTGACATTTCTATTGCTCAAAAGACACCATAAACAGTGCTACAAGAGAATTCATAGACAAGAAGATATTTATTATAAAATTAACTCAAATAATACTAGTAACCAGAATAAATCAAAAAATTTTTAGAAATCAATAAAAGACAATGTCCCATAGAAAGATGGACTAAGGCTATAAATAGTTCACAGTAGAAGAAACCAAAGTGGCTAATAAATATTTGAAAACAAATTCAGGCTTAAAATGCATTCTTAAATTCAGTAGTGAAATGCAAAATGAAACAATAAGGTATCATTTTATATCCTTTTGGTATATTTTTTTTTATTTTTTTTTATTTTTTTATTTTTTATTTATTTATTTATTTATTTATTTTTTTTACAAATAGTTTATTGTCAAATTAGTTTCTACATAACACTCAGTGCTCATCCCCAAAGTGCCCTCCTACATGCCCATCCCCCCCTCCCCCCCACATCCATCAGTCCTCAGTTTTTGTCAGCATTCAAGAGTCTCTCATGGTTTGCCTCTCTCCTTTTGGTAAAAATTAAAAATCTCTATAATGTTTATAAGAATATGAAAGTATGAGTATATTCACATATTACTAATGGCAACATCTTATAAAATTGAAGGTACACATATCTTAATAATCAGCAATTATATTTCTGAGTATTAAGAAATCCTTGCATATATACTCAAGGAGACATATATAATATTCAATGCAGCCTTCTTTGTAACAGTGAAAAATTGGAAGCTAATGTCCATCAATATGGTGAATATATTGAATTACTCTATAAGTCATGATAAATGGTCTTTTTAAAAAAAATAAGCAAATATGGCAAAGCTATCAACTTACATTATAACTAAGAAATAATGGATGTCTGAAGAGTATTTAAATGGAAATATTCCATAATTTTAAAATGTTTAGGTGTTAATAAATGACAGTGAACTTATTTCTCTACCCCATTTTCATCCAAAGTTATGACTCAAATGATATAATCATCAGTCAAATGGAGTGTTGCTTTGGGCAGGCCAACCTTGCAAGGCAGCACTGAGCATCTCTCAATCCACTTAAAGCAGGTAGAAACCCATTCCACCAAGCTCAGGCCCTTCTCCCTTTCTTTATTATCACCTCCCAGCACAGAGTCTGATACAATGTAAGCACTTAGAAATATGAATTAAATGAATAAAGCAATAAAAATAATTAGAATATAAAAACATACAGATTTACTACAAAACTCAAAGTAAATAAAGGTGGAAGGTTAAAATATTCAGTTATCTTTCTGAAAGTGCAATGTGGCTCAGCAAAAGGGAAACTTTGATTATACTAAATGATGACTTTCAGTCAGTTAGCTATAAACTCTTTGTGATCATCCCCCTACCCCCTGAGCATTTTAATCTGAAAAACAGGGCCACAATCTTGAAGTGATATATTTTGTCCAACTTGAAACAAGATGGTCTTTTGAAAATAAAACTATGGAAAATCACCACAGATCTTGCTCTTCGATATCAGCTAAAGACTATAGCCAAATAAAGAATATAGTGAAAGAATAAATCCATTAGAAGAGAAACGGTCTACGGAGAAACTCAAGAAAGCAAGAGTTGAAAAAACGAAGGGAGGCATGTTTCTAGGCACAAGGAAGAGGGGTCCTGGCTCATAAACAGACCTCTCTGGGAGGTTCTGGGAGGAGAGCTGCAGTACGTTAATGTGAGCGGTCCAGTCTGATTACGACAGCTAACAGTGACTTTACCTCATTGTCTGGAATCACCTCAAGCAAACCTTGTCCACGTGTCCCTGCTCTGTCGCTCCATCACTGCCCATAGCTGATAGGTCTAAACAACAGTCCCCAGTTCAGATTCCATCAGGGCTCTCCGTGGGATTTTTTACTAGAGATGTCCTTCTTCTCTGGTAAGAACCATGGGATGTAAAGTCCCTCTTCTCAGAAGGAGAAAAGGAGGCCAACAAGGAGAGAATCTTGGTCCCAATTCCAGAAGTCTTGGAAGCCCAGCTCTTCCAAGAACTTTCCCGGAGTTCTACCTAGTAATTCAAACTCTTATAATAATAAACTCTCCTTCTGGCTTAAGGTAATTTTAATTGTGCATTTTTTACTTAAAACTGAAAGAGTCCAACTATAATCAGGTAGTCAGAATCTGAGGCCATTGATTATTGTAATCTTATAACTAACTCACACACTCAACAACATTCTGATTATACACTGCCTTCCTATCCATTTTTTTTTTTTTAACGAGAGAATCCTTTTGTTTGGCTGACATGAGTGGTATGCTTGAACATTTTATTTCCATTATAAATTAACTAATTAGAATACTGGCTTTTCTTGGGAGTGTAATGAGCATAAGTCAATCTCCATGAGTCAGATAAATTCTGAAGCACAGATAAAATTGTCTTTCTGGACATGTAAAACTGAAGACCAGATGCTGATAAATTTACCAATATAATGCCATGCTGTATGAACATTTGGAAAGTGGACAGCTGGTTTTTGCCCAGCACCACCCACAGTTTGCCACACATGTCCTCTTCAACCTTTAATGGTTGTAAGGTAGAGAACTACTAAAGGTGTTCTGAAAGATGAAAAAGGAAAAGAAGTCTCATATTGAACTTTTTATTAAAGCCACGGTATGGTTAAAATGCCTACAATGACACTAACCTCTATGGGAACATGTGTGAATCTATGACAAGATGAAATACCCAAACCCAGGGAATCACAGTTTGTCTAGAGGACAAGCAGATATTTTCTTAGCCAGCTTCCCGGCAGCCAGAACAATGGCAGGTGACATGTACTCAGCAAATCAGAGGTCCCACCTAAGACTCTGAATCTGAGTAAGTGACTCAAAAAAGCAGAGAATTAATCTGGAATTAATCCCGTTTCTGGCAGCAGTAGAAGCAGCATCCGTTATTTAGGATGAGGAGAGTCCCCATGGCTATGGATTTTACTTGACTCCATGTGGTAGGAGGGAAGGAGAGGTTACAACCACTCTGGGAAGTTATGTGTCATTCTTACCAAAAAAACCATCATTCTTTTTTAATCTCGGATTGAGCTGAGATTCCTCTTCCTTCTACCTGCAGAACTAAGCCACACAGAACAAATCTGATCTTCCACAGCGGCTGAATGCCCCCCAGCTTTTTTTAATCTGCACTAATTTATTCTCAAACTTCCCCAGCTGTGTAATTCTCATCTCAAAATATTCAGTTAATTTTACTTCTTGTGAAAATTTCTCCTGGAGAATTCTGTTCCGTTCTGGTCTCAGGAGAGCCTTCTCCCAACCTGCGGCACAGCTGGCTCATTGGCAAGCCTTTGACCTAGGGATAACTGCCACTGCTCTCTTCAAAGGATTTTCTATTTTGGGGGTCCCTTATCTTTCTCTACCTTTGTTTACTCCCTCGTTTTTTAAATCATTAACAGAGTGTTATATTCGTTTCAGGTGTACAATATAATGATTCAACAATTCCATACATTACTCAGTGCTCATCAAGGTAAGTGCCCTTAATACCCTTTATCTATTTCACTCATCCCCCACCCACCTCCCCTGTGGCAACCACTACTTAGTCCTTTGTATTTAGGAGACCGTTTTTTTTTGTTGTTGTTGCTGTTCGTCTCTTTTTTCTTTGATTGGTCATTGGTTTGCTTCTTAAATTACACCTATGAATGAAATCATACCCCATATTTGTCCTTCTCTGACTTATTTCACTTAGCATTATACTTTAGGTCCATCCTAGAAATCAGTCTCAAAGAAGCTGGAGGGCAAGAGGTGGAAAGAACAGATGAAATGGTGGACAATTTGAATGTGCTTTTACTCCTGATCCAAACCAAGCCCTTGCTAAGTTTCCTAGAAGTTTGGAAGCAGTTCTCTCCCTCCATCAAGAACACAGACTTAAAACCCAGAGATTCTAGTCTCTGCTTGACCACCAAGTGATTATGGGGGTCTTGAGTAAGTCATTTAAACTCTCTACATCTTATTTACCTTCATTAGTATCTTTTCCATAAATACTTAGAGACTTAGGACAGATAAATTAATTAATGAGAAATTGGATTCTTTGATTATCTCTGTGCTTTGATTTCCTTGTTTACAAAATTAAGAAAATACCGATTTATATGACCTCGTATAAATGTTAGGAGTGGATAATGCATATAAAATACTTTGAAGGAAATGGAGCACTCTAACCAATGAAGCATGAAGGACAATGTACTATAGTAGTTAAGGACACAAACTCTGCAGTCAGACAGACCAGACTTGTTGAGTTTAAAACCCAGTTCTGGTGCTTAGTAGGTCAAGGAAATTTTGGGAAGTTATTTTACCTCTCTGAGCACCCTTTTAATGGAGATAGCTGCAGTGTCTATCTCAAAGAAAGAATTAAATGAAATAAGGCATATAAAGCTCTTAGCTCAGTGCCAGACACCTAGTATGTGCTCATTAACACAAGAAGAAAAAGCAGTACTGCAACGATACTAATTAAAGAGTGGAAGAACATGGTTCTCTTTGGATTCTATTTGAAATATTCAAGCTGTTGAATGGATTGAAAGGGACAAGACTGGAGGCAGAGGAACTAGTTAAGACACCTATATTAGCAACTGGATCTGGGTCAGTGATCTCACTCATGCTACAGTCTCAACTATCCACCTGCTGTCTGGCATCTGCTCTTCCTCTTACCTTCACTGCCTCAATGAATGGCCCCATTAACCCCCATGTGCCTAAGCCAGAAGCCTGGGAATCAACCTTGAGTCTTCTCTACTCTTATAACTAATCAGTTACCAAGGAAATGTCTATTCCTCTCTCTTAATATATCTAAAATATGAAATCTTTCCCCCCCACACCGCTATCACTAGAGGTCAGGAGCTTATCGTGTCTTCACTGGATTAGTTCAACAGCCTTCCTACTGCAGTTCCAGTCAACCACTACCTGCCTTCTGCTTTCTAAACCCAAATCTGATCGTTTCTACCCCATACTTGAAAACCTTTCACTCTTGCCTCATGATAAAGTCCAAACCCTTTAACATAGCTTTCAGGCCCTACCTGCTTTGTCCCAAACATCTCTCTCCAACTTTGGCTGCTATCACTAAAACCTTGTACTCTATGAACCAAGCACACCTATCACAGGTACCATTATCCCCTGCCTTAAGTCCCTGTCTAGGGTGCCCTTCTCTCACGTTGATCTGGCTAACTCCAGCTCAAACTTCATGACTCAGTTTAGGTTTCATGTCTGTCTGGAGGCCTTTCTTAACCTTCCAAATCTGAGTTTGTTCTCCCCTTGCAACCTCTGTTCACTCTAGCGTGTCGCAATGTGTAGGTGGGCTCGTTCAACAACACTTCCAGCCTCAACCTTCTCCCTTGTCTTTCTCTACTTAGAAGACTCTTGTAGCTAAGGGTGTCCATGTCACAGTCCATCATGTAGATGCAGAATGACGATTCTGAATGGGGTTTCCCTTTACCTCTTCACTTTCCCACTCTTCTTTCTAGAACAGATTGATGATGTTGAGAGGCATAGCAACCCTCGTGACACTATCAGGATGAAAGCTTCCTAGCAAAACTTGTAGAGAAGAAAGACAAAAGTACCCTGCATCCCTGATGACATCATGTAGGTGCTCTACCAGTCTTTTCTTTTAATTTATTTTTGAGAGAGAAAGAGAGAGGGACAGAGAACATGCACATGGGGAAGAAGCAGAGAGAGAATCCCAAGTAGGCTCCATGCTCAGCCCATTGTGGGGCTCAATTCCACAAACCGTGAGATCACGACCTGAGCCGACATCAAGCGTCAGATGCTTAACCGACTGAGGCACCCAGGTGCCCCATGACATACCAGTCTCAACCACCTTACATTTCATGCCAGCTGACCAAATTCCTTAATTACTCAAGTAACTATTAGGTTTTCTGTTACTTTTAGCCAAGTGTATTCCTTACTGATACATGAGTACTGGATTGGTTCTTTTTCATCTCACCTATTAGACAATGAGCTACTACAGGAATGGGGTGTCTTTTTTCTCTATATTCCTAGTACCTAATTGTTCCTAATTCATAGTAGCCACTCATTATGTCGAAAGAATGAATTCAGATATGTGGAACAAATATAATTTCTTCAAGACTAATAGTTTTTGCAAGCCATTCTGAAGGGTAATATAAGCCTTATATATTAAGGTAACAATTTAACTATAAAAGTGCCAAATATAGAATCAAATTATACACAGAAAAGCAGAAAAGATTTCTGTAATGCTGTAAAGTTCTTGTTGCTGTGAAACCACTTCTATGGCTCAAAGATGCATATTACAGTACTATCCACTGAGACCCACTTAGGACTTCAAGTAATTATAGCATTATGACAACCACATAAATTTCCAATATTATAAAGAGAAATATTAGTAATGCAGGCTCACCATTACATGGAATAAAAGAAAATGTCAGGATTAAATATAAATTCCATAATATTGACATTTTGAAAATCTTTGCCACTCATTTCTTTTATGAGCTCATCAATCTCAAAATTTGAACTACTTGTATTCCCAATGGATTAGCAATGACACAAATTCACCTGTAGGCCAAAAAATGATAGAAGCAGCCATATAATCATGGTAGTTAGAGACAGGAAGGTTACTTCAATTAGCTACTGCTATGGCATAAAAGTTAGTGGCTTAAAATAACAACTATTTTATTATCTCTGATTATTCTGTGGGATGACTGGGTGTAGCTGTGTAGTGTTTTGGTCCACGTGATGTCTGTGAGACCTACAGTCATCCAGGCACTTGAATGGATGGAAAGATCCAAGATAGCTCATTCTCATGTCTGGCAGTTGGTTTTGTCTGAGGTCTGGGAGCTTAGCTGGAGCTGTCAACACAGTGCCTTGGTTCTCTTCCATGTGTCTTGGGCTTCTCACAGCATGTTGGCTAGAGGCCAAGAATCAGAAAGTAGGAACTACCAGTCTAATAGGGTCTGCTCTCTGGTGTCCCAGAGATCTCTTCTGCTACATTCTATTGATCAAAGCAAGTCACAAGGCCAGCCCAGATTTATAAGACAGGCCAATGACCTCTGCCTCTTGATGGGAGCTGTGGCATGCATGCACAGAGAAGGAGAGGATTGTTGGTAGCTACTTCCGGGGACTAGAGACCAAATAAGTAAATTGAATAAGGCTATCTTCATAATTTTATCTTGAGGGCCTCACTGAGCACACCTGAATATGCAAATAAACTTCAGTTTGGTACCTGTAGTGTGACTGGCTATTCTAATGTCGTTAGATACAATAAAGCTTTACAGGGATCTTTCAGCCATCATGCCACATGTCAGCACTGTGATGCTAACAAGCACTATACCAGGTGCTTTCACATAACTTTTCTTATCAAGTTATACGAATTACACTGCAAGGATAGCAATAAAGTTGGCCATTGCTATCCGCCATTAAAACACTCCTGTGCCAAGGCACACAAGCCAAGTTAGGACCTGAGCCACATCCCCAAATATTAACAAATGGAAAAGTGTCCCACCTGCTTAACTGTTTGGTTTCAATGTTATGTCAGGTAAGGGAGGATACCCTAAATGCAGGAGTAGCACAAAGGGCAATAGCATTTAGGTTGACCCTGAAATCATTTCAGCAAATTTGACCAACTATAAAAGCCATCATTACTCAGCACCTGCCAAGCCGCCCATTCCAGGCAGCCTGAGTGAGATGAGCTCAGGACTCTTGCCTCACAGGGGGAAAGTTCCAAACCAAGAGTTCCAAGCCAAAGTTCCTAAGGTATGTCCTAAGAATCAGTAGCCATGTTATTTGAAAAATGAAAAATTTGAATCCAGAAATTTTAAGAGATAAAGAACCTTTCACCAGTATTTCCTTTTAATGGCTTGGTGCTCAAGACCTAGCCTGCCTAAATGCAGCAAATAAAGACCAAAGCTCTTGGTCTTAGCCAATCTCAGTCCAAATCCTGACTCATCACTTACCTGCTCTGAGAATTTGAACATGTTGCTTGACTTCTCTGTGCTTTTGTTTTTCCAACCATAGAAAGTAGGTCATGTAGATGGAACAAAATCATATGAGTTTTGTAGGAAGTGAATGAATTAGCAACATTAGAATGGTGCCGGGCACACAATACATACCATATAAGTATTTGCTATTTGTAGTATTACTTAAAGTTATAAGTTATAGAAACCCAACTCAAACTCAATTAAGAAAAAAAAGGAAAATACCAGCACATATTAAAAGAATCCCATCAGAACAGTCTTTTTCTACACCTCTGCTTCACTTCACTTACAGATAAATGCTCCCCCTGCAGCAAGATGCCCTCTGTAACTTGCCACCTGGTAAATGTTCAGGCATCTTGCCCAAAACTTCCATTACAATCCTAGAATGCTTCCTGAATGGTTGGCCTAGGTCATATGGCCAACACATGGGCTTGTGGGAGGTGGGGGTGGGGAGGAGAATCAGCCTGTTAGCACATAGTCTGGCCACATTACACTGAATGGGAAGCAAAAGGTCCTCCAGTGAGCAAGAGGGGGAATCAAGAATGGGGTTCCGGTCTGTCTCACTCCTATTGCATGGTCGCTCCATCACATCATTCTCCTCTTCACATTTTCTTTGTTGTTATTCTCATCACCTTCATCACAGGGCAGTTTTTCAAACGTTTTTCCCTTCTGGAAAAATGTTCAACAACTGGATGGCATTTTACCAACAGACAAGCCACTGCCTAAGTGCCCAAGTAGAAAACAAAAGCAAATGCCTTGCACTGTACTTTGAGAAAAGGAAAAAACAAAATAACACCTCTTACTATTCATATTCAGTCCCCTTCCTCTAAAGAGTGCCAAAGGTTTTATAGATGCTAAGTGCCCCAGTGAGAGAAATAAATGGAAAGAGTTGAAGGTGCGGTCTCAGCTCGCTATGGCTACTGGGAAGTAATCATTCCACACACATATGGATAAGTGCTCTATGCCAACAGTGAACACTTAACTGCCCGAACTACTTTTGGCCTCATTTAACTTGTCTATTTATGAGACTACAGATGCCTTTCTCCTTAGAACCATAAAACTTTAGAGCAGGAAAGGACTTTACAGATCATTTGGTTCAATCTCTTCATTTTATAGATGGAAACAACTGGAACCCAGAGAGGCTTATTAGCCAGCACAAGGTCACATAGCCGGTTTAGTGCAGGTCCAGAAGTAGAACCCGTGTCTCCTATCTTCTCATACCATGCCTTTTCTGAAATACCACACTATCTCCAAAAAGCTAGCCAGTGATCCAAAACACTATCAATTTCTTTCTTCTCCAGTCATGTGTATCACATAAGCGTTTGGATGACTTCTGGAAATGAGATGCATTGATTATAAAATTTTGACAATATCTACTAATCACTAGCACCGGGAGACCATGAAATTTGGTAAAAGCATCAGGACACAGTAGTTAGCGGCTGTCCTTGTAAGGGATGCTTTCATACTTCTCCATCCTCCAGCAGGCAGTCAGTACTTCTGGGCTGCCCTCAAGCTGACACAGGCTCCAGGGGTAAGCTTCTCACCCAGCGCATAGTCTATGCCAGAGGTGGCTCTTCCCTGTCAAAAGAAATTAGCTTCCCCTGTGAACCATTACCTCAAGAGCATGCATGGTTACATATGCATATTTAAGTAAGGGCTTCTGAGAAATAAGATCCTAAAACTATATTTATACTAAATCTCATTTGCAAAATTGGATCTACTTGATACAGCTTTTGTTGTTGTTTTCTCTGTTTGTTCTGTTGCTTTGGTTTCTGGTTGGTTGCTTGCTTAATGATCACAGATGCAGTCCAAATATTATACATGGAAAACCTTACTTCTTAGAATGAATCAGCTACAACTGTCTGTTCCTATGGACAAATCATAAGATAATTTTGTATAAGATCATCACATACCTAAGGGCCTTCTGATAATCAGTGAGTTAGCTTTTCAAATTAAGTACAAGTTCTTGAGAACTTGAATTCTTGAGAGCAAGATGGGAGGGCAAAGAAAGTCTCTTACTAATTATATTCATGTTCGGATCTACTTTTCCTATGTGCCTTAAAGGAAATGTGTCTCATTACTTTTCTCTGCCTTTAATGTCTCTACCATGTAGTAAAAGGAGTATGTGTCAGAGACCCCCTAAACATGCAACTGTCCCCATCTGGGACCAGAAGAGCACTGTTGGTGGCCTCTCTGACCCTCACCCCTTCTGTTGCTGGTCAGGGTGAATTCCTTGGAAATTCACTGATAGAAATGTAACCAGCTCTCAAGAGAAACAATAACTCTAGTTCTTAGACAAGCTCAATCCAGCCTCAATGT
Source organism: Hyaena hyaena (assembly GCF_003009895.1). Classification (NCBI taxonomy): domain Eukaryota; kingdom Metazoa; phylum Chordata; class Mammalia; order Carnivora; family Hyaenidae; genus Hyaena; species Hyaena hyaena. Next base: position 72,347 of record NW_024080973.1, read on the forward strand.
ACATAAATCTCACTTTTAAAGTTAAGTCATTGGTATAACTTTTAGTCTCAACCTTACTGCTCCCTACATTATAATTTTTAAACATTTATCTCAGTCTGTGACATATGTGGAAGGAGTTATCCACAGAGCCCTTTTCTCTAGGTAAGGCCAGGAGTGAGAAGTGGTGTCCGAACACTCTAGTCTTTCCTATTTTCAATGTTTCAGAAATGTTTGCTGCCAGTTTAAGGAGGAAGGGTGTTGCATCTTCTTGACATTGGTCCAAAATAAAGTAAGCTGGCTATCATTGAGTTGTGAGAAAAGAAACAAATTGTTGGGGGCCCAGGTGGCTCAGTCAGTTAAGCGTTTGACTCTTGGTCTCGCTCAGGTCATGATCTCACCACACGTGGGACTGAGCCCCATGTCAGGCTCTTTGCTGACAGCGTGCAGCCTGCTTGGGATCCTCTCTCTCTCTCAATCTATCTCTCAAAATAAATAAATGAATGAGCATTTTTTTAAAAAAAGAACAGACTATCAAGTGCCATCACAATATAATGAATGTTATCTAAAAATTAAATAAATGCATCTGGCTAACGTCCCCTTAACAACAAAACTATACGTACATTCTGATTTTTTTGTGAAGAGGTAACTGGAAGTTTAAATTTACATTATGATTACAGCCTTTCTTTTATAAGTTGAAGCACATTACTTTGGTCCATTGAGCAAACTCATTCTTATTCATTGCCTTTTGAAGTTGACATTTAACTTCCACAGCTGTACAGTTGGTAAGAAGCAAAAGAATATTTAATATTAAAGAAAGCAGACTCTAAAACACCACAGAATTCTATGGTATGGACTATCCTATAATTAGTGTACTGAAAGAAGGAATTACATATGAAATTAATGAAGGACAGTCAAAGGTGTTCATATATTTATTTCCTTGCTGATAATCAAATAAGACAAACAAGTAATTCAGCAATTCCAACTAAGAAGGGCTGATTTTCTAGACTGTCTTCTAATGCATTTACCAAAATAGAACTGAGAACAACTTGTGGTTCTACAAGTCTTGAAATCCTAAATCAAATAAGATAGGAAAGAGCAATACCTCTCCTTTATTAGAATTTTCTGCTCAACACCAGAAATAATCTATTCGTTCAAGAAATGATTACTATGCAGCTGCTAGAGGTCAAGCTCTCTGGTAGGAACTGGGGATGGAGCTGTCACGGTCTTGCCCTCTAGAGCATGGAGTTTAGCAAGAAAGACAAACAGGGATGCAAGTAATTGCAACCACGATTAACAGTGTTAGGATGAAAGAAGCACACAATGCCATGGATACCCACAGGGGACCTATCAAGTTGTGGGGGCTGGGGTGACAATAGAAAGGGAGGGTCCTCTGGAGGAGGTGACATTTCAGATGCGACTTGAAACTTTGGAATTAAGATGAACTATCCACATCACATTTTGTTCCTTCAAAAAACTCCACTAATATATGAAAGAGGCTTACAAAATAAACCCATAAGGATACGGAGAACAGGAAAAGGGACATGAGAAACAAATTTTGGAAGCTCGAGAGAAGAGGAACAAGTGGTGTCTGACTCAGCAGAAAGCTGAGTGAGTTCTGAGGCAACAGAAGAAGACTGGGCTGGAGCTGCTGGAGAAGCAGAGCCCCAGGTCCCTGTCACTCTCCACTGCTGGCACTGCCCCTTCTCTCTTCCAGCAGGAACTAGAAATTTATCCACTAGAAAGGGTAAAAGAGAGGTGCCTGGGGGGCTCAGTCGGTTCAGCATACGACTTCAGCTCAGGTCATGATCTCACAGTTCATGGATTCCAGCCCCGCATCGGGCTCTGTGCTGACAGCACGGAACCTGGAGCTGCTTCGGATTCTGTGTCTCCCTCTCTTTCTGCCCCTCCCCTGCTTGTGCTCTGTCTCTCTCTCTCTCAAAGGTAAATAAACATTAAAAAAAATTTTAAGGGTAAAAGAGACTCATTGATCAACAACACGATTCCGTGACCATACATAATGAAGGATTAATATTGATGTTCCAGCAAAATGCCCTGCTCACTCCAAGAACAGAGGTGCCAGTCCTCCACCCTTCAGAGGGTCAAATAAGGGCACCTCCTCTGGGGAATCTGACCAGCCCAAGAGGAAAGACTAAAATACTGACACCAGGCTTCCTGGGCGGGGGGTGGGGGGGGGTGGCTAGGAGTTGGGGGGAAGACCCACCTAGATTCTTCCAGTAAAGCTCCAGGTCAGTAAGCTTCACTCACAGGCTCTTAATCATGAGCAGAAAAGCAAGGGTTGATTACCAGAGCCCTCAAGAAAGCCTCCAGCATAAATAGGATACCATACAAACAAAAATGAAAACAGAAACAAAAAAGCATTTTACAGGAAAGAGAGAAAAAAATTTAAGAAAAACAAACTATCATTAACATTCCCAGATATGACATTGGACTCATGAAAGAAAAAAAGGATCCAATAAAAACAGAAGGATTCAAAAAACAAACCAAAAAAATCCGTCAATAGTAGGGTTGAAGAAACAGAGAAGACAGTAAAGACAACAACAAAACAGAAGGACAAGAAAAGTGGAGGACCAGGCCACGCAATTCAACATCCAAATAAAGGATTTCCAAAAAGAAAGAACAGAGAAAATAGAAGGTATAAACCATCAATGAGATAAATTAAGAACATTTCTCTGAATTGATAGTTTCTAGACTGAGTTTGCGGAGTGTCTGGCCCAGCAGACTTGCACAGCACTTAGCATGTACACATCAATTACCGTTCTAATTATCTTACGTATATTAACTTGCTTAATCATCACCACAACCCTAGAACACAGACGCCTTTATAATTATCATCTTCATTTTACAAATGAAGACATTGAAAGGGCCAAGCAACTTGCCCAAGATCACACAGGGCCCAGATGTGAAGGCAGGTGATGTAGTCCTGGACCACGCAGCACGACATTACCATGCAGGACAGAGCACACTCTGTAAAGGTTCAGAATACACTACAGACAGTTCTGTTTGATTTTTTAAAACCAGGGTTATCTATTATTTCCATAGTGCATGCAGGGCCGCATTCCTGACCAAGAGCCCATGGGAAACCCCATGCAGACTCTTCTTTCTGCCTCCACACACAACTTCCTTCTCTCTGACACCTTGGTCCTACAAATTTGAGTTACATTCAGAAGCTCTAAAATCCTATGCCTGCTTCTTAACTCAACAAGAAGACTGCTGTGCAGTTGGGCTCACCCCCTGCACCACAGCTGGAAGAAGTGTTCTCAGAGAGTGAGTCGGGGAGAATGAGATGCCCTGGCCCCTGCCTCCAGCACAGAGCACACAGTTGCTACCCACCACCTGGTGACAGCTGCCTACTGTATTTTGCCCGGTTCTTTAGCTATGCATGGCAGGATGGTAAGTCTGCAACCAGTCCTTGTGTGCCTGGAGACATCTTCGTCTGACCCTCCCATTTAAAAGTTCTAGCTTCAAAATTCTTTTCCTTCAACACTTCAATGTTATGGGTTTCCATCCCGTGTTGCTGTTGGAAAGTTAATGTAAACTTGAGTTTTGTTATTTTGTCTGATGTTTGGAACTGTTTCCTTTATTTCTCCAAGTAATAAACCTTTAAATTTCTGTTCCATTTGTTCCACTGGGTCTGCTTCCTCTGGTATAAGTTGTCTATGTCTTGTCATTTTTCATGATGCTTTTATTCTTTAGATGTGTCATGATATTTTTTAACTGGAACTTCGTCTGTATTACTCCTGAGACTACCAGATGCCTCTGCTTTGATGACTACAAAGGTGGCCCATTGAAAAGGGAGGCTCAACTGGTGTCTTCACTGTGAACGAGGCTGATGTGAGTTGAGCACTGCTACTACTACTCTCTAGGCTTAACTGTGCTTGTTTTCCCTGGCATTTCTGTCTCCTTTAGATGCACTGCCTACTTCCTCCATATACAAGACTGCTTTCTCAAATTGGAGTTGGGGGAGACAGCTCAGGGTCCTACTGGCGATCTATGGCTGGCATTACAGATTTCAATGCTAAGATCAGAGTGATTTCAGGGAGGTAGATTGTTGGTATCAAATCATCTAGTATGTAGAGCCCTCCGTGTCTCATTTCCTGTCCTGGACTAAAAACAGCAGCCAAAGTCAATGCAGAAACTCCAAGTTTGCACACACCATAGACAAGACTCGTTGAGCTCTTGTATAAGCCTGGCCCATCAAGATCACTGCTTCCACCCTGCACTGGTTCAGGACTCCATCTAGAGACTTCAACCTTTGCCTTCTCTCTTCTCCTCCCCCCCTCCTATCTCCTAGTTCTCTCTTCCTTTAGCCCATCATTTTCTTTAGAGTTTCTTAACGTTTGGATACAGTTGCCAAAGTCTGGCTTGGGATTCATTCTGCCTTTCCATGTCGTTGCTAGTATTTCCAGATTTCAGTGCAGAGAAGGGAGCCAGTGGGATTTTTTTTAGCTCATCACCTTTATGGAAAACAGAAGTCCACCCTCCTCAGGGATCATTCGGAAATACTCCCTGTGGACCTTCCAGGTCACTTAGATAAGCTACAACAGCCTGTGGGAGACACGGTCCAGGTCAGCCCCACTGCAGAAATCAAGGTTAGAACCTGCACAGTTAGAACACCTGGCCAGAAGTTCAAGTGACTGTGAAATGGGGTGTGGGGCATTATCATTTGGGACATTTCCCAGCTCAACCCCAGGCAGACTACAAAGTGGCTCAGTTCTAACACCAGACAGTTCTCACAGGAAGCAAAAACATCTACATTGCTGGTAATGATGACATGTACCCATATCTACATAATGCACAATTCAATACTTAGAATTTTATCATGCTTGTAAGTATCTATATTTCCCTATCACTTACCTATACATCATTACTGAAATTATGAAAGTTTGTCTTCTTTAGAAAGATGAGTGGAAGACAAATTTGTTTTCTGTAGTAACAAGTCATGCTGCCCCAAAATAAACGTATTTCTTTTATCAGTAAAAATTAGCAGTCTCTTGCTCGATAGTCCATTCTCATCATTCACAGTAATGTTCCATAAAGTCACCAGAAACACTGAATTAGCAGATACGGAACCACTGCTCTAGGGGAAACATAGGGCTAGGTTCCTGAGAGCCTCCAGCCACAACATTTTCCTAAGCCAATTAGTACATGCCCTGGTTTTATGTGTGTTTCTGCTTAAAGACACTTTATTTAATATGGACTGCTAATTCCTTAACATTGAACATGGCCAACAGCTCCATAGCTCATGCCTGAAGGAAACCTACCTAATATGCGTGTTTTCTCCCTAAGTCACATCACAGTCCTTTTGTGCTTGGGACAGGAGACAGCACTTGAACGTTGTACTCATAAGCCATTTCAAACAGCAAAATCACCAACAAAAAGCATAGGCAAAAAAGGAGAAGTCATGGCAGTAAATAGGTGGGGAGAAGGACACTTGTGTACAGTAGGTGAGCTGAAATGGGAAGGTAGAGTCCTGCTTTCCCCCGCTCAGCTGGGAATGTGCACACTAATTGGCTCAATTGTGCTGCCTTTCGACGCATATCCACGAATGACTGCACAGCACCCTGAGCACTGACTGATTTGGGGGTTACAAATAAATTATAGCAAGCAGGAGACTTTGCAAATATAGTATCTACAAATAATGAGGACTGACTGTACTATTATTATTAGTGCTTGCAAACTGATGGGAAAACAAAACTCTTGTTAAAGGATAGGAGACTGTGAAGTGCCATGTAAAGGGTATTTTGTTGACCTGGTAGACTCCTCACCCCCTCACTTCTGCAAACAAACCTCCCAATTAATGAAGAAACATTTGGTGCAATCTGCAGCAGTTTAGGGAACTAACATTTTGCGACGATCTGGTGGGTGTCTAGTAAAGAGAGCTCCAAAGCCAGTAGCAGGCAATCCAGTGTCCCTGGAAACAAGACAACAATTTTTAGAAAGCATGTCAGACTGACATTTATAAACTTTCAAAGCCATACAAAACTTACTTGGAGCTGGATTTTTTTAATCCTTTTTATTTTTTATTTTAATTCTAGTGTAGTTAACATACAGTGTTACATTAGATTCAGGTGTACAATATAGAGATTCCACAGCTCCATATAAAGAAAGGGGTATTTAAATCGCAGTTGGCTAATAATCTAGTTATTCAAGCTGCTGAGACGGGGAGTGGCAGTAGTAAAAGTGTGGCTGTAAGTAGGACTGATCAGACAAACAACAGGGCTTGGTACTGAGATGTGGCTTGTGGTTTTATATTAACAATTATAGTAATAAAACTGATAGAACCTATAATTGGGGATATACCCGTTAAATGTAGGGAAAGGATAGTTAGGTCCAAGAAGCTTCTGGACGAACTGGACTACCCGCTAGCTGGAGGTGGGTACACAGTGCAACCTGTTCCAGTACCTGCTTCAACTACTGATTATGTGAGCAAGGGAGACAGTGATGGGGGTGGTAGACAGAAAATGCTCTATTGGGAGCTCCAGGTATTAATGGGATCGGTCAGTTTCTTTTTTCTTTTAATTTTTTTTAATGATGTATTTCTGAGAGAGAGAGACAGCGTAAGCAGGGGAGGGGCAGAGAGAGAGGGAGACACAGAATCTGAAACAGGCTCCAGGCTCTGAGCTGGCTGTCAGCACAGCGTCCGATGCGGGGCCCAAACCCAACAACCATGCAAACCCAACAACCATGAAATCATGACCTGAGCCAAAGTCAGACACTTAACTGACAGAGCCACCCAGGTGCCCCAGGTGCCCCAGGATCAGTCAGGTTCTGAACCCTCCCTCCAAGTATAACTTGTATAACCATGAATAAAATTAACACAAATGTGCATGGGTGGTATAGCTGGGACGGAATTTGTATGATAGTTTTTTAAAAGATTTTCATGTCTGCGACTTTCATGCACCCTGCAAAATAAAATGTCCCAACAAGTAAATGAAAAATTCAGCATTTTTGTCACTGTTTTGACTACATTTTCCAACAGTTACAAGATAAGACAAAGTCTATGGATAGGCTTTTCCATGGGAAGGCATTATGCCAAGTTGCAGGACTATAGATATGTAAGAAATAGTTCTCTGGGATGCCTTCGTCGGTTAAGCATCTGGCTCCTGACTTCAGCTCAGATCATGATCTCACAGTTTGTTGAGTTCGAGCCCCATATCAGGCTCTGTGCTGGCAGCACACAGGCTGCTTGGGATTCTTTCTTTCTCCCTCTCTCACTGCCCCTCCCCTGCTTGCACTCTGTATCTCTCTCAAAAATAAATAAACATAAGAAAAATTTTTAAAAGAAATAGTTTCTCTTTTCAAGGAACTATTTCAAGGGAAACACACATACATATTAATAACTAGAATGTAAGTCCAACTCCTATGAAGAGCATAAACAAAACGCTCAGAGAGCAAGAATATAAGAGCAATTAATCCTGACTAATGACAGCTTACCTATTTTTTACTGCTTTCCAGGCAATATTTCTATGAACATGTCATACTTCTCTACATCTACACTTCCCAACAACCCTATGAAGTAGATACTTCTTATAATTCCCATTTTACATGTTGGCAAACTGAAGATTATAGACACTATCTACTTTCACAAGTGAAGGGTGGAGCTGGTATTCAAACCTAAATAGTCAGAAGACTGACCAGAAAAAAATTATGTAAAGAGGACCCAGAATGGGTAATGCTGATTGGCAAACAACTGAAGGAAAGTGAATTCTAGACACAGGGCATGGCATGAACAGAAAGCACAGAAGCTGGAGATGTGTTCATTGTGGTTGCTGTGGTCGTGTAATGGTAGCCGGGGCCACTGCACCTCCTCACTACTCGTCCAAACCCTTTCCTGCACATGTATGTTCTATAAGTGAAGGAAAGTATTAAGAATACCTTTCAATAATCCCAGAGCTCATTGTTTCTTCATTCAGTAAAGCCTTTCTCTTTGTTGTAGCCAATTCTCTGTTTAAATAAATTTGTGCCATTTGTTCATGTGTTTCTGATATCCAAATCTGGAAAAATAGAAGGTACGTATAAGAAAAGTAAATACAATGCCAAAAATGGTCAGTTACTAAAATATTTTTGTTGAAGTACATTTCTGATTTTTTTTTAAGAGAGAGAGACAGAAAGGGTGTGCATGTGTGTGTGAGCAGGGGTAGGGGTACAGAGAGGGAGGGAGGGAGAGAGAGGGGGAGAGAGAGAGAGAGAGAGAGAGAATCTTAAGCAGACTTCATACCAGTGAGGAGCTCAACATGGTGCTTGAGCTCATGACACTGGGATTATGATCTGAGCTGAAATCAAGAGTCAGATGCTTAACTGACCGCAACACCCAGGGGCCCCAAAGTATATTCTGATTTTAACTGTTGACACTGTTGACATTAAAAAGCACCTGGTGGCTCAGTTGGTTAAGTGTCCAACTTTAGCTCAGGTCATGATCTCACAGTTTGTGGATTTGAGCCCCATGCCAGGCTCTGCACTGACATGCCAGGTTCTGAAGAACTCGGAGCCTGCTTGGGATTCTCATTCTCTCTCTCTCTCTCTCTCTCTCTCTCTCTCTCTCTCTCCCCCTCTCTCTCTACCCCTCCCCCGCTTGTGTCCTCTCTCTCTCCCTCTCTCTCTCTCTCTTAAAAATAAATACACTTTAAAAGATACCTCTTAGCAGTCAACTATTTCATTGTAAATATCTGAAAATGCCAATTCCTTACTATGTTACTGGAAAATAAAAAATCAAATTGGTTGTTTCTATGAAATGCCTTCAACTAAGTACTGACTTATACGTTCTTCTCAAGGTTATTATATGTTAAGTAAGAAAGTGTTTGTAGCAATCACTCTGTAAGTCACATGGGACTTGAGACACCAGCACCAGCACCAGTACCAGCAGCAGTAGCAGCAGGACCACCACCATCACTATCCGTCCTCCAGTGAGGATTATTCAATAAACTATCAGGCAACTATTACTATGAGAAAGACCTGTAAGACGTCTTCAATTGAAGAAGCCTCATGGGTAACATCTGGAGGATCTTATGAACAAAAATGGACACTGAAGATTCAATATTTTTTCCATTCCAAACTCTAGAAGATCGTGAATGTGGGGGTTCGCACAGAGAAGCAGAACTCACCACCACCAAGAGAACCCATTACTCTCCCCAAACCTGAAGACTAACTTCCCTAAGACATCCAGTGAAGTCCTAGATCACATTAATCCCACCAGGGTTTGGGGTTTTTGTTTTTGTTTTTGCTTTTGTTTTAAAGAGAGAGAGAAAAACCTCTGTTTAGATATTTGGAGACTTTAACAACAAGAATATTTTAGCTATAGTCAAACATCAGTATAATAAGGTTCTGCTGTAAGTGGGAACCTACCCTACTCAAAGCAGTTTTAACTATAGTCTCTGGCCCCAGTTCCCTGGTCTACTCCATGGCTCTATAGATCCTTGGCTTCTCTGACCAATGTTCTCTAAAACCTCACCCTCCTGAATCACCAGCCACCCAGCACAATTTCTCAGCTCTCACTCCTTATACTCTTTGTTCAAGTACTCCCCCTCATAGACTCCCAGGTTCACAAGTCAATGGTAAAGGACACTGTATTATTGAGCTTCATATTATACACTTTAACAAAAAAGTAAGACATTTCTTTTGGGAAAAAAATTGCTATTCACCATTTTGTTTTCATGAGTAAGGTTGACCCAAAAATTAACCTTAGATAACGCTCTGATAATTTTCAGCAGTAAAATGTTTCAATAATCAATCAACACCTTTGAAAATTATATGAAACAAAGATATTTGCAAACATGAAATAATGAGTTAAAAGAAAAACAATAGCATTAGGTGTATTTAAGTTTATTGAGTGATTATTTTGTATCATACAATGTACTAAGCACTTCAGTTTTAGTATATGCGTTGCTGAAGTGAGCACTGTATTAAGCACTTCATATGCATGATTTCATTAAATATGCAAAACAATCCCATGAGTCTTGCGTATCAATCATAGCCACAGAAAGAAAAGAACAATCAAACGGGGAGCTGAGGAGAGTATAATGAAGGACCTATTTATATAAAAGTGTGTGGCCAGCTTTGGAAAAATCAACCATGTTGAAGCACCCTGAGGATAGCAATTGTGGCGAGCCATAGGGTAGAACCTAGTAAGGCCTATAGCTGTAAAGAGGTCACTTGGTAGTTGTGGGTTTCAGAACAGACATAGAGTATTTGAATTGCCCTTATAAATACCATAAACTGAGTGACTTATAAACAACAGAAATTTATTTCTCACAGTTCTGGAGGCTGGGAAGTCCAAGATTAAGGCACCAGCAGTGTCTGGTGAGAGCCTGCTTCCTGGTTGATGGAAAGCCATCTTTTGACCATATCCTCACACAGCAGAAGGAAGGAAGAAAATCTCTGGGGTCTCTTTTATTAGGGCACTAATCCCATTTCTGAGGACTCTACCCTCATGACCTAATCACTTCCCAAGTGCCTACCTCCAAATTTCATCACCTGGGGGTTAGGATTTCAACATTTGAGCTTTGGGGGGACACAAACATTCAGTCTATAGCACACAGCCACTGCCAAACCTTAGCCCTGCAGGGAGAAAAACCACAGGAATAAATGTCCAAGCTAACTCTCCTACCATCTCTGATAATCTGTCAGTGTCTTCCACAGAAGGCCAGAGGGCAAGGAAGCTCATCAAAGCCATCCATAAAGGTCAGCTTCTGGGCACAGAGCAGGGTTGAGAAGGATGAAGAGTAGATCTGAAGGGAGAAAGGAAGAACACTTGGCATAGTTTCTCTTCATTTTAGGGAAGGGAAAACTGAGGCTGAAACAGATTAAGCAACACCTAGGTAAACCAGCGAGAAGGCAGAAGTTACACAATTCAAAATATGCAATCTGGCTCATTCGTTCATCAATCCATTGTCTATGAAATGCCAGGCTGCAGTAGTAAACCAACTCCAGAGACTCTGCTGACTGTAGCTTAGTGAGATGCAGTAAAGCATGGGGATAATGGCAATAACAATAGCACATGGCCAGACACTATTCTAACCGTCTTCACATTAAATGTTCAGAAAACTCTACTATCCCCACTTTACACTTGAGGAGATAAAGACATGGAAAGTTTTAAACTCCTGATCAAAGGTACAACCTAGTAAGTGGTGGGGCCAAGAATCAAAGAGAAGCCATCTGTCTCCAGAGCCCACTCTTAACCTCTGTGTTTCCTGTGTCAGGAGCAAATGCTGTCCATCAATTTCATCAGTAACAGGACCCCACAATTTTAGCTGGGCATATGGTGTTTCAAACTACACTTTCTAGTGTCCTTTATTTTTTAACAAAGTTTTTAAAGTTTTAATTTAAATTCCAGTTAGTTAATGTACAGTGTAAGATTAGTTTCAGGTGTACAGTACAGTGATTCAACACTGCTCTACAACACCTGGTGCTCATCATAATAGGTACACTTCTAGTCTCCCTTATACTTACATAGGACTAGCGACTGGCTCTGAACAACGAGACGTAAATGGAAGTAATTTACACAACCTCCAGGAAAGGTCCTGCTTCTGTTTTTCCCTTCCGGCTGCCTGAAATGTGGACATAACGGCAGGTCTCTGGCAGCCACGTAGGACTCTGCACAAGCGATGGCCTAATTGAAAGCTGGAAGGAATAGGTCTCTGACAATCTGTGCAACTGCCCACCAGTCCTCACCTGCTCTCCAGATTCTTTATAGGAAAGAATAAAACCTTATGTGAACAGCCACTGTTGATCTGTGGTTTCTGCTGCATGTAGGCAAACCTAATCCTACACCATTTTCATGTGAAAAATCACTTTGGTCTAGAAATGCTCATAACCTGACATAAGGGTGGATAATTTATAAAAGCACTACCATATGTTTAAAAGTCTTTTGGGCTCTCTACATGCATATACATATATATCACAAACTGGAGATTGGCAATTTGGTGTGTGACATAGCTAAGTTAACAGAGTACAAACTCACAGGATAATCACTAAAATTTCCATTAAATTTGCATAATAAAATCTAGCTTGAGTCGAATGGTAATATAAAAAAAATCTAATGTGTGTATAGGAAGTTCACTTCATAATGTTATTCTTATTCCCCATTTTCCCAAGTATCAATTTTTCTTAAAGTCCCAACTTCTAATCTTCCAAGATGAACTCTTCCGGTATGTACAGCATTTAAGAAATCCCAGTAGACATGTAACCTGGGTAACTGGTACAGGGAAAGAGAAAGTCGTTTATGACTTCCCCTCAAGTTCCACACTTGAGGGTAAACAGACTCCTTCTGCTGTGGATGACTTACTCACAGAAGAATCTCTCTCGGGAAGATTCATTTTAGATGAACACTAATTGACATTTCTTTCTTATGTTGTTTATAGGGTCCCCAGAAAGCAGACTCCTCTGACTCATACTGAAGGAAATGCAGGTATTTTCCTTTTTTAAAAAATGTTCTAAATGTTTATTTATTTTTGAGAGAGAGACAGGGTGATCAGGGGAAGGGCAGAGAGAGAGGGAGACACAGAATCTGAAGCAGGTTCCAGGCTCTGAGCTGTCAGCACAAAGCCTGACGCGGGGCTCAAACTCACCAACTGTGAGATCGAGACCTGAGCTCAGGTCAGATGCTTAACTGACTAAGCAAACCAGGTACCCCTGCAGATACCTTTTAAGCCAAGTACCCCCTCTGATGCCACAGGCTTCTTTGGAAATAAGTAAGTCCCCCAACTTCAGGGTAATACTTAATCAAATTCCCTGCCCAGAATGAAGTAGCTTATCCCATGGGGATAGGAGGGGCTGAACTCAGCACGTAAATTCTCTCCAAATTCCAAATACTCTCAGCCAGGTCTCTTTAATTTCAGCCTTTTCTTTCTTTTTTTAATCTTCAAAGTGGATGAGAGATCAAGAGGCTCAAAACCATTTACTACCCCAAATGCTTTGCATTTTCTATGTGACAGATCTGGTACCTCACTTTGGAATAAAGAAGCTGGCATCTATTATCATAGACCTTCAGTCATAACTGAGGAGTTTCATTTTGCCCTGTTAAACAGCACTTCCCCTATCAACTGTAGCTTTCTTGTACCATTGCCAAAAAGTCATCAGCATCAACAAGTAATATTGAGACTCTGTTAAAAGTCTTTATCTTTAGGGGTGCCTGGGTGGATCAGAGAAGCATGCTTGGGATTCTCCGTCTCTCTCTCTCTCTGCCCCACTCATGCAATCTCTCTATCTCTCAAAAAATAAGTAAACTTTTAAAAAAGTCTATCTTTTAAAAGGGATGATTCTTATTTCTCAGCAGTAGTTTTGCTCTTGGAAATTCTGGCTCTGTTTTCATGTCTAGGAGAACTCAGTAGCTCTATATACAGATTATTCAAAGGATCTCAAGAGAGAGGCCCCCTTCCCATCATTATTTAAACAACTGGGACTCATGGGGTTTGATCGGAAAAATGATTCCTTTCTTTTTTTCAACTACGTGTTCAATCTTTTGTTATGATCACTCTCAAATAACAAAACTGTTTCTTGTAACAAAAACAGTCTCAGTTAAGTAATTAATATTAGTAGAATAATCACAACATGGCCTTTTAGTTGTTATCTGAGGGGAAAAAAAACAGAGCAAGTGAAGAAATAGGAAATGAGCCAACCCTCCCCTCATGCACTTCCCTCTACAGGCTTTCCTGGCCTGGAGCACAGTCTCACTGGAGGAGGAGAAAGTCTTTTGGCTTCAATGCAATGCAACATTTTGATGAGATACTTTAATTACTGAAATGTGACCAAAAGACTTTCTATGATCTGAGAGTGACCATAAAACTTATAAAATCTGCACAACATTTTATCCAGGGGTACAGAAAAGAACTAACTCCACAAAGTAGGATGAACAGACAGTGAGGACAAAGAATATAGGTGTGTGTGTGTGTGATTGCATCTTTTGAGTCCCATTTATTCAACATACCACTTGCATGTGCTTAAGCAAACTGATATACTGAAAAATTAAAATCTAGTTTCTCTAAAAGTTAAATGACACCATTTATTGACACCAAAAAAGAACCGTGAAGGAGAGTGATGGGATCAAAATGGCAGACGCCTACGTTCATTTTTTCCCAAATCCCTAGAAATGACGGAGAAGATATATGCTAGAATAAATAAACCCTTAGCTGCATAAGCAGAAAAGGGAAGTACACTCTGTTGGCCTAAATTTATACAGAATTCCTGAAAGAGGAAAGGCAGATGCACCTGTGCTGATATTGGAAAGGACAATCCACAGTAGACCCATGAGAGGACAATGAAACTGGGGGCATCAGCTCCAAGCCCAGAGATTCTGGAGACACGCAGCAGGAGGCGGCCCTGACTCTACAGCCTGCTATCCCCAAACATCTTCCTTTTTCCTGGTTTAAGTGGTTCTTCTCCAATGGCATTTTAAATTATTCCATTTACAAAGATTTGATCCATATACCTCTTTCAGGCACTTAGAGCCGAATGCAAGAAGCATCTGTAAGACTATAGTGGCCAAAACACTATTCTACTATGTTAATCAAAGGGAAAAAACTACCTGAACCAATTAAGTAAATGATAATTGATTTTCTCAGATCTGGTAGAATTATATCCCTTTCAGGGTCATCAATTTTTAAACGTCATCTTTCTATCCACTAAAACAGTTCATATTTGAGACCTACTTGGCTGTTCTCTATCACTTCATAAAATGAATGTTAGTACACTTTTACAGTGTTCATTTATTTACCATTTTAAAGTCCAAAATGACTGCAATGCTATTAATACCAATATTAGCTTAATTTGCTCATTCATGTTGTCCTTTTAGTTCCAAAATTGCCTTGGCAATGATCCATTAGCTGTATAAGAAAACCTGTTTGTAAAATCACTCATGGTTTTCCTTGTTCTTTTATGTCTGATAAGATCTATGACACAGCATCAAATATACTCTGTACTTAATTCTTCTGAGTTTACTGCCTCAGAAGCGGTCTTACATACTGATTGTGACACAGCCTTTAGAAGTGGTGGATCCATGGGTGAAGGGCTTTACCAATGAAGAAACAATGATAGAAGGACTCCTGAGCATTTTAGTTCACATGGGACTCACTCTGGTATGGCTAAGCAGCACCTGAATAGCGTTTAAATAAAATACCAAGACAAAACAGTACAGTTTAAAATACAATTTCCCATACTTGCTTAGACTAGGAAAATCATCAGAGAAACCCGAGTGGCTTGAAGGACTGCTCCCCTGTGCATCTGCATCCCCGTGGACCCACTTGGTCTCCTGAAGCCTGAAGGACCACGGGGCTGGGATTACGCCGCCACTGAAACCTCACTGGCATGTTTCCAGATTTCACCAACAAACGGTACTTTGGCTTCAGCCCAGGAGCTTCACCGTGGCCACCTCCACTAGGAAACCATCCATGATCCTCTCCTCAACCCGTTTCAGTTCAGGAGCCCCTCTCAGCATCCCGATCCTCTCCCTATCATAGCATCCGCTGTATACTTTGCCACTCTGGTTGTAAACCTGCACTGTCCCACGAGCCTGTGAGTTCCTGATGTACAGTGACCTCATGTTGAATTACGTTTCTTACCCCAGAACTTAGCAAAATAGTAGGGCCTCGATATATACTTGTGGAATATATTCCTCCCTCCCTGCCTCCCTCCTTTTTCTTCCCTTCCTTCTTGCCTATCTTCTTTTTCTTTGCCTTTTTCCTTCTTTTCTCTCTTCATTCCTCCCACAGATGTTTACTGAGCACCCACTCTGTACCAGGCACCATTCTAGGAACTGGAGAAATAGCAGAGAACAAAACAGACCAAAGTCCTTTTTCTCATGGAGCTGTTTTAGAGCCAAGTAATTTAAATGCCATGAAGAGAACTAAAAGAAGGGAAGGGGATAGAGAGGAATGATGTGAATGGCCTGCTCTTTTATTGCAAATGGACATCTAGCTCACTGACTAAGTGGGACTTGTAAGTAGGTACAATCAATAAACAAATCTATTCTTCCTCTACCACTGCCCATCCATGGTCTTTTGGAGAGGAGCATTCTTTCTTATGCTCCTTGATGAAATATATGACAGTTGTTGGGACTTTGTGGTTACTTTCAGATAATATAAACACCTTCTGGCTGCTTCTATCTCAAGAGAAATCTTAATGAGGTAAGTAAAATACCCAGTCCCAAGTACTGGCCAAAACTCCATTTAAAATGAAAGTTTTATTTAAAATTTCTGTACCTTGGGATCAGCTTTAGCTTGATATAACTCAGTGTGAAAAGGGAGCTCATTTAGCTTCTTCTCAGTTGTCCCCCTTAAAATTCTTCACTACTCATTAACTCCCTCTGGCTTCTTGAGGATTTAAGATAAGTGTGTGGGGAGATGAGGAAGAGACAGATAAATATAAGGAAGATGGAAGTATAATTTTGTTTCGGTTTCCTCTGGGCATGTCTGAAGTCTGACCCTCTCCAGCACTGATTGATGTTCGAAACTGGCTTTCTTGAGGCCTTCTGTTGGATGTTAAGATCTCTTCTGGAAACACTCAGTGGTTATGCCCCGTGACATAGGATGCCACCATGTGCACTTAACTGTCCTGCCTGAGCCCCTGGGAATCCAGTGACTGTCCCTTAAATCCTTACACGAGGGGCTCTTGGGCAGGTTCCGAGATGGCTCCCTATCATCTTTGTCCTCTGTATGGCCCACATCCGATCCCCAAAAGCCACCCCTGGGCCTGAGTACTCATATATCTTTGTCCCACCACTGATGTACATGCAACTAGTTCCTCTCTTTCCGCTCTGCTGTTTCAGATAGATCACCTGAACCTTGTATCTGTAACTTTACCAGGCAGATGAGACTCACAGTACACCTTTTCCAAAACCCTGTTTCTGCTCTCAAACCCTTCTTTGGGCTTCTTGGATTTCAAACCTCTTACATCCATCATGTGAGTGCTGGCCTAAGGGCACCATCTTTGGGGGTCCCACCCAAGTGCCACATGAGACTATGGTTTTGTTTGTGGCCTTCTGGAGTCTCAGCCAAAACGTAGACAAAGAGAAAGGCCTACTCAAAATCCCGGTACAAATAAACAATGCTCACATTAGCCCCGGCAGCAGCATTTAAGGGCAAGGAGAACTTCATGCAGCAGAAGAGAAATGCTGGTGGACGTAGAAAGCAACCACTTAGCAGCAATACTGCAAAAATCCAAAAGTGCTAAGAAAACATTTAGGAAAAGAGACACATGGGAATAGGGCTGGCTAGCATGTGTGTGGACATAATTCAGGAAACAGGATAGAGGTTATAGAAAAGATGTAAGAAACCGATGCCCCAACACATACACAGTGAGATGTACACAATGCCCAAGTCAGAGCACAAACACCAATCAGGATGCAGTGTCGGGGGTTAAAAAGGCCACTGGACTGGGAGTGGAACAGCTTGGCATTCCAAGAGGAAGTATGAAAAGTATTTAAGAGCTTAGGTTCTGTAATCAGAGGGGAAAAATAGATTTTAATTTTTTTAATGATTTTTTTTTTAAATTTCTGAGACAGAGAGAGAGTGAGCGTGAGCAGGGGAGGGTCAGAGAGAGAGGGAGACACAGAATCTGAAACAGGCTCCAGGCTCTGAGCTGGCTGTCAGCACAGAGCCCGATGTGGGGCTCGAACCCATGAACCGAGAGATCATGACCTGAGCTGAAGTCGGATGCTTAACCGACTGAGCCACCCAGGTGCCCCTAGATTTTAATTTTTAATACAATTTTCTAGCTGTTTGACTTTGAACAAGTCATTCAGCTTCACTTGACCTCAGTTTTCTCATTTATACCATGTGGGCCACTCAGAGGGCCAGCCTGAAGACTCGTCCAGACACTGAGATAAGGTACTATTCATATAACCATCTTGTTGAATTGATCTTGTTGCATCAGTAGGATGCAATTCATGAATCAGCTTCATTTTAATCAAACTGCCTCTTCAGCCCCCATGGATGGCTAGTTCTATCCTTTTCCTTAATGGAAATTTTAAGCAAGTCCCATAACACTTCTAGGCCCCTCAATCTTGAGAAGGATCTCATTTTAGTTATGAAATTTTCCAGTCCAGTGACAATCAAAAGTTCTAACTGTATTAGATTTAAGCTTCTCACTTTCCCAGCTCGGGGTTGCTTTAGACGTGGAATCCTGCACCAGGTGGGCCTTGCTGTTTCACATGTGTCATATTCTTGGACCCCATGTCCTCTAAATTCCAGGACACAAATATTAATCTGTCTCATTCCTTTGAAAACTGAGGAAGGAAAACCTCTCAAGTGAGGAAGAAGGGGCATGCAACCCACAACTAAATAAATCCTTCCTGAATTCTAGTCTTCAAGGACATAATCACTCATACTGGCCTAGCATGGTCCTGCCTAGATGGTCTAGGACTTTGCTTTGGGATGTGTGGTTTTTACCAACTATTGAGAGTATTCTAGTGTTTAGGCCTCTATCAAAACTCAGTGGCAAGAAGAACAACTCATCCATCCTCTTGCTACATCCAGCATCACACCTGAGATATGAAAATATGAAGGTTCTATGCCTGTATTCCCCTTCTTCTTTACTACTGGGGCCTTGTGGAGAGTCATTTAAGATCAGGGAGTCTAGGAAACCAACTTGACAATAAACCATTCAAGAAAAAAAAAATCAGGGAGTCTAAGAGTGCCTGGGTGGCTCAGTTGGTTAAACGTCAGACTTTGGCTCAGGTCATGATCTCGCGGTCTGTGAGTTCAAGCCCTGCATTGGTCTCCGTGCTGACAGCTTAGAGCCCAGAGCCTGCTTTGGATTCTGTGTCTCCCTCTCTTTTTGCCCCTTACCCATTCGTGCTCTATCTCTTTGTGTCTCTGAAAAATGAATAAATGTTAAAAGAATTTTAAAAAATAGATCAGGGAGTCTAGGTTTAAAATTGGAATAATAATATTTTTCTTGTCAACTTTATAACTTTGTTCAGAATTGCAAGGAACAAGTGCTTTATCATAAAAGTCTAGAAAAATGTAACTTACTATTAAGATATGAGAATAGCATCAGAAATAGTTGACCCCTTGGTCTATTTTCATTCTATCTAATATACCTATAAACCTGGAAGAAGAAACACACAGTTTTAATGACCATGAACAAAATAAAATATTGTCTAATTTATACATCCTCTATTAAACCTGAGGCTTGATTGCTATGATGTATAGACGGTGCAGAATGAATGTTTGAGGTTTCTACATCACGTAGTTCACTTCATTTCACGTCCTCCCACAACCCAGAGACCGAGAGCATTTTCATTTAGAAATAAAAAACAAATGTTTTTTAAGAGTCAAAGACGCTAAATGTATGCCAGGCAATGCCTGCTTTGCCCACCTTGCTCTTGTCCTGACCACATAGCCTCATGCTCAAGAAAACAAGGCAAAGCTTGGGCACCCCTCCATGTGCTGGCTAGTGGCCAAAAGGCGGCTTGATTTGCAAGGCAGGAGAGCAATATGGAAACTGAGGAAACCATCAGAATGCCCTTGAGGTTGGAGCTATAGGGCAAGAAGACACTGAGAAGCAAAAAAATAAGGATACCAATGAGACGATGTGTATGTGTGTGTGTGTGTGTGTGTGTGTTGATTGATTCCACAGCAAATATAAAAGGCAGAAAGGTAACAAGCATGGGCCCTGATAAGCTAATTCATTCCCATCACCCTAGAAAACTGAGAATCTTCTAGACCCATTTCCAATGGAATTACTCGTCTTCCTGGGCTTGCCTTATTTCAACCTAGCCATGTCTTTGGGGACAGAATGTAATACAAGCCCAATCTTCTGAACACATTCACATCTGTCCTACTCAAGTTACCAGCTCTTCAGCCCCCAAAGCCATCCTATAAGGCTGAATTGAGTCTTTAAGCAGTCCTAAAGCTCTTAGCATGGTAGGAACAATTTGGGGGTTTTGGGAGAGGTAAGCTCTCAGGTACCAAAAGAGCCAAAGAGTAACCCACTCACGGCATTTCAAATAGGAAGTACTTGTGCAGTGAATTTTCCTTTAGGAATTGGATCATACAAATGTTAGGAGAATAATACCAGCATGTTTTAATAACTCACAGCTCCACCACCTTAAGACAAAAACAAAAGACTTGAAATCAAAGAACTGGATTCAAACTCTCACTCAGCCACTCCCCAGCTGTGCGACTCTGAGTAAGTCACTTAACCTCTAGGAGTTTCTCCCCATCTGTAATATAGAGACAGTAATACCTTCTGCACAGGGTGATTGTGAAGGTTAAAGGAGATATCGTGCAAGATGCTGTGGCTGCAACAACAGTATCCTAACAGCACTAATAATTCCTTGAGTGCCCGCTATATGCCAGGCACCCAGTTAACCACTTTATTTGCTTTATCTTATAACTGTGCACATTTTATAGGTAAGGCCACTGAAGCACACAGTGACTAAGTCACCTGCCTAAATAACTAACATAGCTTAGGAGGGTAGCACAAAGTTTTTGTGCCTTTACTTTTCCATGTTTCACTAGGAGGAAGATTCCAGACTTAAAGGAAATCAGGGGCACCTGGGTGGCTCAGTCGATTAAGTGTCGGACTCCTGACTTTGGCTCGGGTCATGGTCTCACAGTTTGTGCGTTTTAGCCCCACACTGGGGCTTGGGACTCTCTCTCTCTCCCTCTCTCTCTGCTCCTCCCCTGCTCGTGCACTCTCTCTTTCTCTCTCCAAATAAATAAATAAACATTTTAAAAAATTTTTAAAAAAAGAAATCAAGGGCGCCTGGGTGGCTTGGTCAGTTAAGTGTCCGACTTCGGCTCAGGTCATGATCTCACGGTTCGAGGGTTCGAGCCCCGCGTTGGGTTCTGTGCCTGGAGCTCAGAGCCTGGAGGCTGCTTCAGATTCTGTGTCTCCCTCTCTCTCTGACCCTCCCCTGCTCACACTGTCTCTCTCTCTCTCTCTCTCAAAAATAAATAAAACATTAAAAAAAATAAAAGAAGAAATCAGCAGCAATTACTTACTGGAGGTTCACTGGTTCCAAGTCGCCAATATGTTGAATTACACAGTTTTTTTATTTCCTCAGGACCTTCTATATCATAATCTTTGGGATAGGCTTCTCTGTCATGGTGCCTTAAGAAATAAATTAGAATCTGTTAAGGGATAAAGCTTATTTATCATGTACTGCTTTTAAATTTTTAAAAAAATATCCAATGAAAATTTACCATATTTATGACACTGCTTTAATTATAAATTTACTGGATGTGGGATATATAAAGTATTTTCCATCTCCTTTCAAGCAATGCTGAGGCTATTTTCTAAATACAACTTAGCACACATGATAAAACTAATAATATCACAGGCACAATACTTATCCAACACAGCAATTACTCAGTGACTCCAATGAAGTGAAACTCATTCAATAATGTAGATTATTTACCAAAAGTAAATTTGAAAATGAGACACAGTAATAAATTAGAAAGGCAACTTGCCATATTAGAAATATTTTCTACCATGATTTTGTTTTTCAGAATGAGAAAGAGCAAAGTATCTGCTCATATGGATTTACAACATGTGCTTCTGGCTTCTAAAGAGGGTTTAAAGAAAGCTGACACACATAAGCTGAGAAAAAGCATGTAGATGGAAGAGAGAAAAAATATTCCAAACATCTTGACTAAAAGGGTGAATAGAAATAATAAAAATGGAGGGATTTGGGAATAGGAAAGGAAAAAGGAAGTGAAGTGGCCTACAGCAGAAGTATCTATTGTTGCAAAGCTTTCTTTTTTTTTTAAATTTAAATTTAATTTAATTTTTGCTCATTATTTCATTTTTATTTCATTTTATTTTTATTATAGTTTATTATCAAGTTGGTTTCCATACAACACCCAGTGCTCATCCCAACAAGTGCCCTCCTCCATGCCCGTCATCCATTTTCCCCTCTCCCCCACCCCCATCAACCCTTAGTTTGTTCTCAGTATTTAAGAGTCTCCTATGGCTTGCCTCCCTCCCTCTCTCTCTCCCTCTCCTTAATACTTTTTTCCCCTTCCCCTTCCCCTCTGCTATGGTCCTCTATTAAATTTCTCCTGTTCCACATATGAGTGAAAACATATGGTATCTGTCTTTCTCTGCCTGACTTAATTCACTTAGCATAATAACCTCGAGTTCCATTCACATTGCTACAAATAGCCAGATTTCATTTTTTCTCATCGTCATGTAGTATTCCATTGTATAGGCAAACCACATATTCTTGATCCATTCTTCAGTTGATGG
Source organism: Hyaena hyaena (assembly GCF_003009895.1). Lineage (NCBI taxonomy): Eukaryota > Metazoa > Chordata > Mammalia > Carnivora > Hyaenidae > Hyaena > Hyaena hyaena. Next base: position 94,532 of record NW_024080973.1, read on the forward strand.
ACATTTAGGCTGTTTCCATGATTTGGCTGTTATTGAAAAGTGCTGCTATGAACATTGGGGTACATGTGCCCCTATGCGTCAGCACTCCTGTATCCCTTGGATAAATTCCTAGCAGTGCTATTGCTGGGTCATTGGGGGGTTCTATTGTTAATTTAAAAATTTTTTTTAATGTTTTATTTATTTTTGAGAGAGAGATAAAGACAGCATGGGCATGGGAGGGTCAGAGAGAGAGGGAGACATAGAATCCAAAGACAGTCTCCAGGCTCTGAACTGGCTGTCAGCACAGAGCCCGACACAGGGCTTGAACCCACAAACCGTGAGATCATGACCTGAGCCGAAGTCAGACGCTTAACCGACTGAGCCACCCAGGAGCCCCTCTATTGGTAATTTTTTTTTTTAAATGTTTTATTTATTTCTAGGAGAGATAGAGAGAGAGAGAGAGACAGCGTGAGTGGGGGAGGGTCAGAGAGAGAGGGAGTCACAGACTGAAACAGGCTCCAGGCTCTGAGCTGGCAGTCAGCACAGAGCCCGACGCGGGGCTCGAACCCACGAACCGCGAGATCATGACCTAAGCGAAAGTCGGACGCTTAACCAACTAAGCCACCCAGGCGCCCCTCTATTGGTAATTTTTTGAGGAACCTCCACACTGTTTTCCAGAGGAGCTGCACCAGTTTACATTCCCACCAACAGTGTAAGAGGGTGCCCTTGCAAAGCTTTCTTAGGTGAGATAAAGGAAGCTGAACCCAAACATCAATCAGAAGGGGCCTTGCTATTGAGGGATACAGGGCTAAGATTACGTAAGGGACACTGAGGTACTCAAGAATTCATTCGCCAATCCATTCATCCATCTAACCATCTATCCACCCATCTAGCCATTCAATTGTCTATTTATTCAGGATGTCTTTTAAGTACCTACTACATGCCAGGAAGGGATGCAGTAGGGGACAAGCCTAATGCAGTCCTAGCCTCAGTTGCTCAGTCTGGCAAGAGACACAGACAAACAAGAAAATTCTACATGTGGGCACAGGGTTATGGAAGTAGAACAGTGTCCACTCAACTGGATGGGGAACCCAGATCCAAGTCAGGAAGCCCTAGGTCCACCTCATCCCACTGTATCAGAGCTGAGCCCCTACACCACATTCCAGCTACACCCTTGCTTACCCACCTCTGAGAGGAGAGCAGAGAACTGCATAGAACACAGCAGTGAGGGAGCCCAGGGCAGAGCAGCTATGCTCAGGCATGTGAACCCTCTGCCCTCCTACTCCCTGAGCATTAAATTTCAAAATACTAAAAGCATTCTGGTACCATATCAGCATTTTTTGAGAGCCTCACAGGAAACTCTCACTTAAGTCCTTAGGGGGAGTACTGAACATCAAGAACTGGGAGTGGTAGAGTGAATGGAGCCACGGGTTTGAGTCATTGCTCAGGTCCTAGCTGTGTGACCTTGGGCAAATCACTTAACCTGTGTTTTAATTTCCACATGAAATGAAAAATGAAGACAGACATAATAACAATGAGATTTTTGCAAGATGAAAAAAATAAAAGCAGAAGGCCCTTTATTACTGTCAAGCACATAAACACCTATGTATAGTGAATACTTACTCACCTTTAAAAAATTTTGGTGTACAAGAATTGCAACTTTATTTTTTCCGTAAGTATATTTAGTTTCTTTTCCAAGTGCTCATATTGCCATGATGGAAAAACTTTAATTTTGGTCAATTATGGATCCCTGCCAACTTTCAAGGGCTTGTGTGGTGCTGCACTGCCAAGAATCCATCTCTGTGTCATCATCTCTCCCTGCTGACATCTATGGAAACCTCCGCATTCTCCTGTGGTCTTCCATTATGGACCCATGCAGATCTCTGCTACGCCCTCCTGATCCTGCCACATGGGCTCTCTGTAGACTGGCACTCTGCCACAAGCGTGCCATTATCTAGGCCGCCAAGAACCCTCTTGTGTTCCTCTCAACTCAGGACTCCTGGAAGCAAATGCTATTCTTAAGCTGTTTGCCTTGCCCATCAAGCTTTCATGATCCCACCACACTGGGCCTGGGAGACACACAGAAGCTCCACAGTTCAACACCTCCAAAATCTTAGCCCAGGAATAGAGGGCTAGGCAGGGATAGGTCCCATATGATCAGGGATTTCTAAGGTCTTAATTCCACCTTGAGGTCCCAGACAAACCCACACGCTCTGGGCTTCCCTGGTGCCCTCCATCTTCAGTCCACGAACTCTTCGTCTCCTAAGGGACCAGGCAGCCCGGCTCTTCTATTCTTCCAAATTTATGGTGTCATCCTAAAACCCATCCTAAAACCCAAGCTTTTGAACCCAGAAGTCAAGAATTTGGTGTTTTTGTTGCTTGCTGTGTCTTTCTTCCATGAGGCAATAAAACCAGACTATCTCCCTGGGAGCATGAGATTGAGGAGGAAAAGCATAGTTAACATTTCAGTGTGTGACCCTCAGTGCTCACTTCTTTACTGGTTACCACAGGCACAATGCCCAGAGTACATGGTTCCTTTAGGGTCCCACTAGAGTGTTTTAATCATTTTTTAATCAGTAAAAAAGAAGATAATCCATCTTAGATTGTAGCCATCTTTATAGCAAGTAGTCATAAACTGTCATTTTTAACTTTTTTTTAAAGGGAGAAAGGAGCCCATGAAGGCAAAGATAATTAATGTCCATGAAAATCAGAATGCAGTCCTGTTATGCCACCATATATTTTAAGTTGTATTATAACTAAATTATTACAAAAGATGCAGATATATTTACTTATATCAGTCTCAGCCCTAAAAGTCCAGCACTGAAAAGATAAATCTGTAATGAAAATGTTTCTGTGGAGAACTGCGCTAATGCAACTGCCATTTCCTAATGTCTACCAGCTGCCCGTGATTGTCGTGCCCACAGCCCGCTGTTAGTTCTGAGAGATACACAACTAAAGAAGACCTGCCCCTACTTTTAAAAGGCTGCCAGCCTAGCAATGAGAAATATGTATGTTAAAAGTTATAAAGTATATAGAATATAAAATATAAAAGTTGTATTTACTATACATTAAGTACATTATATAATATACTTACATTATTAAATATAGTATATATTATGTAGTATTTAGTATACGATATGTAAAATTAGTATAGTATTATACTATACTATAATATATGTATAATAAAAGTGATTAGGGTATTGTGAAGGAAATGAGAGACTTAATTAATTCTCTGATTATTATGTCAGGTGAACACTGGCTTGTGCCTCAGTTTCCCTGACATGAACTGAGAATCATACATTGAGGAAACAAATAAATCAATGGATTGAGAGTCTTAAGTGAAAAGTGACATGTAAATGCAAAATACTATTATATGTAATAATACTTTGTCTTTCTACACTATGCTTTAGTTGAGTAGTTTCAATACTTTGTTAAGGCCAATGAAGCAACTAAGCCTTACAGCATCTTTATGAGACATATACCAAGGTATAATAGTAGATAATAAAGGAAAAAATACACATCCATATCCACACACACAGTAAAACCCTGGATTGTGAGTAACTTGTTCTGCAAGTGTTTCACAAGATGAGCAAACATTTCTAATAAATTTTAACTTGATAAATGAGCAATGTCTTGCAATATAAGTAGTACATGAGGTCAAACGTCACATAATCACAAATGAACAGCGGTTCTTCTCTCTCTCTCTCTCTCTCTCTCTGCAGGATTGTGTGTGATCATCTCCCATGCTCAAATGCTTGGTCTCAGGCTGCAGTGTTTGACAGAAATCAGTGATTGTTCAGAACGTTGGAAGGTGCCCACAACTGGCATCTGACTATTGGATCAAACTGTTGCATCGCGAGCAACAGTGAGTGGGGTGATCACATCTGCAGAGAAAGAGGACAAAAAGGGGAGAAATCCCTCATTTCAGATGAGAGTAGGCAGATGTGTAAAATGTGGGAAAGTACAAAAGTTTGTAGAAAAGCACCACTCGAGTAAGGCTGTAGCAGTGTGAGCAATGAATCTGTTTAACAACGCTATGTCACATTTCTGTGAAATCCTCAGAAAGAGGCAATAGCAAGTGTCATTGGCTAGGTTCCTTGTTAAAGTTGCAGGAAAAGAAAAAGATTCCATTGAGCTGATACACAGCAGCGACACCATTAGTGATAGTGAAAGTCATCCTACACAATAACCCCCCTTTCTCTCATCTCCCTCACACCAGCCACGAAGGTTTTCAAAGTAAGTTCAGGCTAATTTGTTCATTTTTCTTTATGTTTTCTTTATTATGTTGTATTATATTACAGTACTGTAATCATTTTTCTATGAATATTTTTGGGCTGTGAATGAATCATCGGACTTTCCATTATTTCTTATGGGGAAATTCACTTTGATATACGAGGGCTTTGGATTACAAGCATATCTCCAGAATGGATTATGCTCACAAACCAAGACTTTACTGTACTTTAATAGCTTTTTCTCCTTGCCATCTGCATTTATAAATGTTCACCATACAACTGACCATAACCTGTTGTTTACTGCAGTAGAATTTCTTTAAGAGAAAATATCAAAATAAAAAATAATAATAAAATAAAATTTACTATGTCTCTGGAGCAGTATCTTTCAAACTTTTTGAGCACAACCCCACCCAACCCATCCCAACCCACCTAACATCTGAAGCATTTTTAGTTGCGCTGTCCAGATGGGGAGAGTTGTTATTGGCATCGAGTGGGTAGAGGTCATGATGCTGTGAAACATCCTACCCTGCACAACAACCCCCCCCCCAGCAAGGAACTATATGGCTCAAAATGTCAAAAGTGTCAAGGTTAAGAAAGCTCTAGGGAACAGGTGTATACGAGACTCTTAGATCATTGGTTCCCAAAACCTGAATGTTTCATAGAATAGCAAAATATCCCCCCACAAATGTGTAGAACCAACATAAAATTGCCAACTTTCGTTTTGACAGAAACATTAAAAATAAAATAGCCATCTATTGCCTTTAATAGGAAGACCTCTAACACCAAAGGTAAGTAAAAACCATCTCAGATTCCTTTAAACCAAATTCATTCAGCTGCATGAAAAACTTGCTACATTGTGTTTATAGTTTGTATTATCACCTTGGATTAGTACTAAGGTCATTGTTGACCAGCACTGGTCTAGTGTACTGACTGGCTTCTGCAGACATTAATTTGTCCAGACATGAATTTGACAGCAGCTGGTCAGCAGTCAGTTCAAGGTCAAAGCTGCTTGAATATAGGTAGTCCATGCTGCTGCCTGAAGGAAGAGCTGTGTCTTCCATGTCAAGCATGCAAGTAGTGACATTCTTGCTGGTCCACAGGGCTCCCTGCCATCATCTTCCTTGACAAGCAGCCTTGCTTCTGCTTAGGACCTTGTCTGTCAAGCCCAGAGCTGAGTGCTATGGCTATTTCATTACATGAGAAATCTTTATGTAAGACATCCTTAATTATAAGAGATGAAACTTGCGCACTCTACCCTGTTGTGGAAGAGAGAGCATGAATATAAATAGAAATTGGAATGGGGAAAGGACCAACAGGACAGGATCAGAGTTGCCAACTGTATGAAAAGGAGCTTGAAACCATGACCTGTTGTCAAAAATGCCAGTAGGACTGATTCAGAGGGGATTAAGGTCAATGGAATCCAGTAAGTCAAAGCCAGCATGGGCAGGTCCCATTGTGGACAAATGCCCAACATATCTAGCCGGTACATAACTTCCTACCACCGATCCTACATCACCTGAGCCCTCTAGATCCTGTACGTTCTATCTTCTCTGGCCTAAAGTAGTCCCAAGTAATGCCTTGTCAAGAGGACTTTCTGGGTCTGTTTCTGGGGTCCTTTGGGAACGTGGCTTTCCTACCATAAAAGTTGGATGATTCCACATCATACCAGATCTGTTAGTGTCCCCTGAGGAAAACACATACAACTCCTCCCACGAGCTCTAGAAAAGACTCAAGTCTGTAGAATACTCAGGAAAGGCCCTGTAGCTCTCGTCAGGCTGCTCCAAGCCAGAGTGGTCCCGCTCCCAGTGGGGGAGCAGGTGGGGTTAGGCCATAGGATTCTCTAATACAGGAAAGGGAACCAAGTTACACGCTAGTGGACCAAGTGACATTCAAGTTATACTAAAGTTTACTCTCACTTTCTGTGGCCCCACGTCTACGTGGGGCTTGCCATAAAAACCTTGATCCCTGTTCCACCTTTCATATTTTTTCTTTATAACTATTCATTAATGAATCTGCCTTCTCATTAGACTAAGAGTACATTAGATTTGTTCATTTTTGTAATCTCAGTGCCTAGCATAGTCTAACATGTTATAAATGCTCATTAAATCTTACATGATTGATTGACTGAATGTTCTTACATTGTGTTACTGTCACCTTAATATAAATGTTGAAAGCAGAGGCTTTCAAACGTGTCCACAAAAATAAAGAGCATCCCGGCTCACTCTGCAAAAGCACACAAAAAGAAGGGGTGATTATGCATATAGAGATGCTAGTCCTTTGCAACAAAAACTTGTCTCTAGAGGAATTATAAATCTGCTTGCTGAATGGGAAAGCTCTCAGTATACATATGCATAACACTGATTGCAGTGAGGGTGTGAATCTGAGCAATATCTGACATGAGAACAATAAAAATCCCTGCCGTTCTAGCTTCTCGTTACTTGACAAGAGACACCTTTTCTTTGCGAATTTCAAAGATGTTAAAAATGTTTAGTTAAGACTCCAGATGGAAGAATATATTAATTTTAAATTTTAGAATTATTAATGTAGTTCACAACTACTGTCAGTTATTGTATTTTCTGATTTAAATCTAACCCACATGAGAAGAGAAAGACACCTTTTCTATTAGGTTTTATAAGCATCTGCTATCTAGAACTTTAAAAGAAAATCACCCCCAGAGAGCCAGCTATATTTCCTGACACCTTAAAAGCATAAAACCAATAGAATCAAAGGCTACAAAGAGACATTTGACAGTGTTCTTTAAAGATTTCATGGGAAAATGATTTACGTGCCAAGGCACTGTTATTTGGTAGCACATTCATCAAACTGACAAATGAAGACTTTTAGATGTATTTGCAGAGTCATAAAGAAAATCTTATGTCCTTGGGAGAAATGATGACATTTCAAACTTATGAAGAGGGACTCTGGTTTTCAGTGTGTTCATGCCATATGTGATTTGTGCATCTATAACCTGAAACCACAGAATTTGAAGCCTAAATTGCACTCAAAAGAAAACAACTTGACAAAGGCAGATAAGTCATTTTCTTCCCTCAGCATATATTGAGTGGCATGGAAATAAGACCATTCATTATTATGAATTTTCTTTCATAAAATCTTCAGAAACAGGAGGCCCTATGGAGAATACTGGAAGGAAACAGAAAGGAATATAGTAGTGGGAGTCTGTGTCTAAACAGTTTAAATGTTAAATAAATGTTGTCAGTCTGAGCTAACTGCCAAACATATGACTTTGAAAACAGCTGAAGGGACATGTATTAGACAGGGTGACACTGTAATTGATGATCCCACCTGGAACACTTTCAGAGGGAAATGAGTATTCAGTACACAGGGAAGGGGTGGGGAACCAGGACGGTCCTGGTCAGACCAGGATCAGGACGTTCTGTTATTCCATGTTTTGACAATCGGATCTCATCTTCAAATCCTAGGATGCTTTTCAGGGTTCCTTCGATCCTGCCCTCCAGAATCAACTTATATTGACTGAATAAGACACTCTGGGAGGTGGAAGAGTAGGACTAAAAAGAGACAGAGTTTTTTAAGTATACTGTAGATTGGTAATTATAGTAGCACAAAGGAAACCTTGACTGTATATCTCACATGAATGGCATGAAGACCAGTTTGCTTCTCTGCAAAACAAAAAGCAAACACCAGATCACCTGTATAAGTTCCTTCTCTACCGTCTTAATAGTACTAGTTTAAATAATTTGAATTAACTGTTCTAGAATAACATCAAAAGGTTATATTAGGTTATATTATGTGAGCCTACAGCCCATTTTAACATACACTTCTGTGAACCCATGAGCAAGGCATATTGCCTAGATAGTACAACGTTCTTTGGTTTCAAAGCCATTCATTTCATTTACATGAGAAACAAGTGTACAAGCCTTTCTTCATTAATGGAACCCAAAGTTTAAATATTCTTCCATTATGAACATAGTTACAGACATGAGCATTTTCCTCCATGTCTTCCCCAGAAATCATTCAAAAGCAGCAAAGGAAGTGGAAAAATTAAAAGCAAACTAAATTTCTGGAGAAGTCAGAAGTTATAATACCCAGATCACATAGTGTGCAAGGACTCTCAAAAGCAGCCCAGACCCAGTCAAAGACAAGTGGAAGCAAAGAATTTGTCAAAGATAAGAGGAAGAAGTGGAGACAAGAGGCTGTAGTGAGAAACCTCAGTAATGAGATTGGCCAGAGGTGGGAACTCCTGGAGTGACAGCCAAATGGTATTCCCGTAATTATGCAAATAAATTCACAAGGGAAACAATGGAAAATGCTAGATAATATATATAGTTTTTAAATTCTAACACATTAAATGGATTTAAGAGCTGAAAATCCAGTGGGGGAAATTCCCAGGCCAATTTTTGGATGAAAGCCTGTAACCAAAAGGTTAAGAATTTCAAAACACCAAATCTGCTGATGCCCTCAAGGTGTTCGCCAACACTGCACGTGGGCAATGACTTTGGGTTTGGAAGGACACAACTCTAGCCCCAGAGCCCACCTAGGAGGGGAGTTTTATAAGAAAGTCTTCCATATGTGATAGACATTGTGCTCACCAGTATAATGTCTCCTCTTTCCTGGGAATACAAGAGGTTAAAATTCTCAGCTCTTTTGCAGTTAGTGGGGACATTTGATTAGTACCGAATAAAATAAATTTGAGTTGAAGTAATAAATGTCATTTCTTTGATGGTGAATGCTCTTGGACAATTCTCAACTTTTTCTTCCCCTGCCAGAGTAGTCAATGACTATCTAGGTGATAGAACCTGAACCAGCCTGAATCACAGAGTATCTATGTGGAGGAGTGCCCACTCCCCACCAAAAACTTACAGTCAACTTTGTGAGAGCAAGAAATAAACCTTTATGTGCTTAAGCTACCGAGATTCAGGGGGCTGTTATCACAGATTAGGTATAGCCTATCCTAACATAGAAGTCAGTACCAAAAGTGGGGTGGGTGCTATCGTAACAAAAATCTAAAATATATGGCATTGGAAAAGCCAGGCAAAGACAATACGCAACTGATATTGCAGGCTGGAAAGGCAAAACATTTCATAGCCACAGTAGGTAAAGAGTCAACTCACGTACCTAGAACAGCCAGAGAAAGAGATTGGGGGAAAAGTTTGCTGGGGCGCCTGAGCGGCTCAGTTGGTTAAGCATCCAGCTCTGACTCAGGTCATGATCTTGCGGTTCATGAGTTCAAGTCCTGCATTGGTCTCTGTGCTGATAGCTCAGGGCCTGGAGCCTGCTTTGGATTATGCGTCTCCCCTTCTCTCTGCCCCTCCACCGCTCATACTATGTCTCTTTCTCTCTCTCTCAAAAATAAACAAACATTAAAAAAAATTTTTTTTAAGAAAAAGAAAAAAGTTTGTTAGTTCCGTGTGTGAACTGTGATTGCTTTTTGCCAAGGTATTTATAAAAGAGAGAGAGGTAAATTTAAAAAATTGGCTGGTTTACAAGAAGGTAAAGGGAAATGAGAATTCCCGAAATTTGGGACCTGAAAAGTTGGAAGAGTCAGCAACGTTTAGATCTCAAACAGTGAGACATAACTGAGAAAGATCTTTTCAAGACAAAGTTGTATCAAAGCTGAGACTCACAGCAATGTTCACCCCATTGTTAGACACTTCCAATGAATTAAGCTGCCTTTAAGCAAACATCTGCTTAAGGAGATAGCCAAGCAGAAATTCCCAAGGTTTCCGATTTCTATAACTACAAATATCTTAAAGTGATAAGTGACATACTATGAGGAGAAAAAAAAATAAGGAAATATAGCAGAACTTGGTCTAGAAAGAACTGTGAGGGTATTAGCAGTTGGAACTAATTGGATTCAAAAATAACTGATGAAGTTCTTAAAAATGATTCTTCCAAATAAGCCAGGAGTCTGCACTTAAAACCCTTTAACTGTTTAATATTTAAAATATCCTTTGGCCCCCAAACTTTTGAAAATAGAAATGAACTGAGAAAGCTGAACAGTTCACAGAAGAGCACAGTCTACAATATCCATTGCGGGGGTGGTCCTGGAGAATAATAGAAAAGATCCCACATTGGGCAGAGCCAAAGACCACAGAGAACAATGGGAAAGGGAACCTGCTTCCAGAAAGCAGAATCAGGTCTAACAGAATCAGATCTAACAAAAAAATATTCCTGACACCAATGTAGGGATCTCAAACAGGATTTAAGAAATGACTGTGGACAAATGACGGTTCTGTCACTTCTGTCCTTCCTCTTTCTGAGCAAGAGTGCTTATTTCAGTTTTCTTGTCCCTGTCCTGCCATGGTGTATTGGGAGCAAAAAATCTGCCTTTTTCCTTCATAGGTTTTTGAAATTCTTTTTAATGTTTATTTAGTTTTGAGAGAGAGACACAGAATGTGAGCAGGGGAGGGGCACAGAGAGAGAGGGAGACATAGAATCCGAAGCAGGCTCCAGGCTCTGAGCTGTCAGCACAGAGCCTGACATGGGGCTCGAACCCACAAACTGTGAGATCATGACCTGAGCCTAAGTCGGCTGCTTAACCAACTGAGTCACCCAGGTGCCCCATGGTTTTTGAATCAAGTAGAGCTACAGCCAGATTTCATAAAGGAACAATAGCATAACATGTGGAGTTCTTGAACTTTTGACTTGCAACTGGATAGAATTTGGATCATTATCCGTGCATAAATGAGTGAATATTATATACAGAAAGATTGAAGCCAATTTTTGGTGACCCGCCTGAACACAACATATGGAACTTTTACAAAAAATAAGAACAAATATTTTCATATGTTTGAAAGATATAAATGACAATGCAATAAAATTTATAACACATTTTTAATTTATTTTATTATATTTTATTTTTAATATAATTTATTGTCAAATTGGCTAACATACAGTGTGTACAGTGTACTCTTCGGTTTGGGGGTAGATTCTTGTGATTCATCACTTACATACAACACCCAGTGCTCATCCCAACAAGTGCCCTTCTCAGTGCTTATCACCCATTTTCCCCTCTACCCCACCCCTCCATCAACTCTCAGTTTGTATCTATTTTTTTCCCCTTCCATTTCCCCATGGTCTTCTGTAAAGTTTCTCAACTTCCACATATGAGTGAAAACATACAGTATCTGTCTTTCTCTGACTGACTTATTTCACTTAGCATAATACCCTCTAGTTCCATCCACATTGCTGCAAATGGCAGGATTTCATTCTTTCTCATTGCCAAGTAGTATTCCATTATATATATAAACCACACCTTCTTTATCCATTCATCAGTTGATAAACACTTAGGCTCTTTCCATAATTTGACTATGGTTGAAAGTACTGCTATAAACATTGGGCTACACATGCCCCTATGAATCAGCACTCCTGTATCCTTTGGATAAATTCCTAGTAGTGCTATTCCTGGGTCATAGGGTAGTTCTATTTCTAATTTTTTGATATTTTAATTTTTTGCACTGTTTTCCAGAGAAGCTGAGCTAGTTTGCATTCCCACCAACAGTGCAAAAGGGTTCCCATTTCTCCACATCGCACCAGCATCTGTTGTTTCCTGAGTTGTTAATTTTAGCCACTCTGACCGGCCTGAGGTGATATCTCAGTGTGGTTTTGACTGTATTTCCCTGATGATGAGTGACATTGAGCATCATTTTATGTGTCTGTTGGCCATCTGGATGTCTTCTTTGGAAAAGTGTTTATTCATGTCTTCTGCGCATTTCTTCACTGGATTCTTTGTTTTGGGGCATCGAGTTTGGTAAGTTCTTTATAGATTTTGGAAACTAACCATTTATGCAATATCGCATTTGCAAATATCTTTTCCCATTCTGTCAGTTGCCTTTTTGTTTTGCTGATTGCTTCCTTTGCAGTGCAGAAGCTTTTGATCTTGATGACGTCCTAATAGTTCATCTTTGCTTTTAATTCCCTTGCCTTTGAAGACATGTAGAGCAAGAAATTACTGTGGCTGAGGTCAAAGAGGTTGTTGCCTGTTTTCTCCTCTAGGGTTTTGATGGTTTCCTGTCTCACATTTAGGTCTTTCATCCATTTTGAGTTTATTTTTGTGTATGGTGTAAGAAAGTGGTCTTGTTTCATTCTTCTGCATGTTGTTGTCCAGTTCTCCCAGCACCATTTGCTAAAGAGACTGTCTTTTTTCCATTGGCTACTCTTTCCTGCTTTGTCAAAGATTAGTTGGCCATTCATTTGTGGGTCCAATTCTGGCTTCTCCATTCTATTCCATTGGTCTATGTGTCTGTTTTTGTGCCGATACCATACTGTGTTGATGATTACAGCTTTGCAGTAGATGCTAAAGTCTGGGATCATGATGCCTCCTGCTTTGGTTTCCTCTTTCAACATTACTTTGGCTATTCTCAAAGCTAGAAAAAATAATCCTAAAATTTGTATGGAATCACAAAGGACCCCAAATAACACATTTTTAAAGAGATCCTTCTTCAATCTGAAAATATTTAAATGCTTTATCAAACTCCTCTTGAATCAAAGATCAAAACAAATTTAAAATGCTGAATTTCTAAAAAAATACCAATAAATTGAAATATCACTTACAGGAATCCATAGGATATAGCTATAGCAGTACCCTCCAAAAAATTCTAAGCTTTAAGTACTTATATCAAGAGAAGTGAAACGAAAATAAGTAAAACATCTAATTCAAAAACAGAAATAGAAGAAGCATGACAAAAATAAACCAAAATTATACCATAATTCAAGATTTAAAAAAGCAGATAAAAGCAGAATTAATTACATTAGAAAACAGAATAAACAAGTAAGCAAAACTGACAAACATCTAAAAATCACGAAAAAGGGTTGGGGAGATATAAACAAAATAGAGGGATATAATATCCATACTATGGAATATTATTAGGCAATAAAAAGAAATGAAGTACTGATACATGCTACAACATGGGTGAAACTTGAAAACATTATGCCAAGTAAAAAAAAAAAAAAGCCAGTCACATAGGACCATATATTATTTTATTCCATTCATAGGAAATGTTCAGAATAGGCAAATCTATAAAGACAGAAAGTAGATTAGTGGTTTCTAGGGCTCAAGAGTTGGTGGAGCCAGGGGAGTGGATTCAGGAAGTACAGCTAAAAGGGACAAGATGTCTTTTGATGTTAATTAAAATGTTCTAAAGTCAATTGCTTTGATAGATGTTCAACTCAGTGAAAATACTAAGAACCACTGATTACACAATTTAAAAGGTTGATATGTATAGAATGTGAGTTATATCTTACTAAGGTTGTTAAAATAGGATATAACCCTTAAAATAGAATAAAAATTTTAAAGCATTAAAGACTACTTTCTATAACTTTACACAAATATATTTGGAAAGCTAGATAGCACACGTAACTTTCTAAGAAAAGCAATTTACTAAAATTGTCCTCCATACAGAAAGAAAATCTAAATAGATAATTCCCAAAGAAAGAATAGAGAAAGTTGTCAAAGAAAAAAAAAAGAGTTATCTGTCAAGCAGCCCAGGCCCAGATGACTTTATTGTAGAAGGAAATTTCTTATCTTCATCTTAGTGTTTAGAAGAATGTTTGACATGCCTTGATATCTTCAGGTGTCAGAAATACAAGACACAGATAAGGTCAATACGACCTATAGTGGATCATGTTACATTCACTACACTCACTTTGACATAAGTGTAAAACAACCACGGGTAGCCTGTTCAGATTATTTATATTTATTATAAGATGGTTTAATATACAAAAAGTACAATTAAAAAAACCCATGGAATAGATTAGATTAGATTAGATTAGATTTCTCTAATAAATCACACAATGCATATATTTCTTTTGAGGTCTACGTAAAGGGCCACAATATGTTTACCTCTAGATTGCCCGCCTGAAATTTTGGTTGCTTTGCTAGCATGCACCTCTACAATGAGAGCAGATGCCACTAAGCCCTGAAAGTTCAGTATTCTTAGACAGTAAAGAGTACAGAATTCCTTTTCCGTGATGGTCATATACCATGGAGTTTTGCTGTTCACACCCTTGCTAGGAACAGTCATATATAAAATAGCTAACCTGACTGTGTTGGCCCTAAATATATATTAGCTCTGTTGTCTTCACCCATCTGGCTGTAATCATGGATATGTAACTTGGGCATCACATAAATAGATGGTTAAATGCTATTAAGATGCTGTGACCATCCCTAGAACTAAGAGTCACAATCCTTGTAATCACACACTTTACATTACTAGCTACCGGTAATTATGCAATTAAAAAACGTCTACACCTAATACCAAACACTCTAGTGGAAGGGGTGGTAATGCTCTCTACTGAAAACTAGCTAATGTGCCACCCTTGGGTCTCCATGTGAACCCTAGAAGCTAGGATGACCTCCCCTAGAAAACTTGACCTGGTCCAATAGGGCCTAAGTTCCCAGAACACCCTGCTTACCCTACTCATAGCACAGAACACAGTGCACAGTATTTGCCTGGTCAGCCTTGCCCACTCATAGTAATCTTGACCTAACTGCCAAATCCCAGACCCAGCAGAGTGCCAGCAACATAGCAGTGGTTTAATAAATGTATTTTTTAAACAAATGATATTTTAAATAAAAATAGACCTATTTAGAAACAAAAATATTTTTTAAGTGATTTTTTTTTCAAAGGCTCATTTAATGCTTCTGGCTCCTGGTTGAGCATCTTAGTATTTTTCCAAGCATTTAAAAAATTCTGACAAGTCGTTCATACATTTTAATTTCAAAACCTTCTTCCTACCACTTTCTATAAAAGAAAAGTTAAAATTTTTTGCAATAAATAAGTGATAATATGTTAATTCTTCCATTTGATTGAACCTAGAACAATCTGATTGGGGCTCTAACATCTTGCCAAAGAAACATATTATAATTCTTCTGCCAATTAATTGTTAATGCATCAAAACTTAGTTACGTTAAAATAAAACATACTATATGACTAACAATTAAATGTAATTGCATTTCAAAATGAAATAAGGAAAAGAGCAGAAAAGATTAGTGTCTAACAAAAAAAGTAATATAATATTCAAATCTATTCAGAACTAAGGTTTTCAAAGCATTGTAAAAATATATTTATCTAATGTCTACACACGATTTCTGTTTTCTGTCCATTACATCTAAGATCAATCTTTTGAAAATGTATTTTGTAGGTGCTGGTTGGGTGGGGTTATAGAAAGTTTAAAGTCAAAGTAAGAGCTAATGTAGGAAATCCCTAATATATTAATGCATCTATTCTAAACTTCTGCTATAAAATGGGGTGTTTGGAACACGGAATTCATTCTCCACTACAGTAGCTCTCTGTGAGATATAGCAGATACAGTAGATACCTCAGGATAGAATGGAATACGGTAGATACCTATAGGATTTTCAGCTTAGCACTCCTTTCTCCTGGTATATTTATCTCATCCCATTGTTATTGGAGAGCTGCCATATTTCCACCTAACCTTGTCTATTCAGATGACCTCAAACAGATTCTTGGTCCAAGACAGTATATCTAACCTGGAATTTTTGTATTCAGTACTGAAAACACCTTAAAATCAACTTTTTTTGTAGGATAAAGATAAAGATTCATCAGATATAAACTCCAGAACTGGAACTATGTTTTCAGTAGGATGAAGCAAATACACCAAGAGGAGAGAGAAGAAATTACATGAGACCTGGTTGCATTTGCATCTTTTATTCCAGTTGGTCTTGAGGTGGAGCTGTACCCTTGTCCTCCTTACCTGGTGATCAACCATTTCATGAATATAATGAACTGATTCATTCCCTTGCTTCCTTAGGCTAGGGCAAGCTGAGCATTTGTTCTTGGAACCAAAAGAAGTCTGACCAGTACACACAGAAAACAGTACTGATAGGTGGCTTCCCGGCCGACTTAGAGACGTTTATCTAAATAATACTAGCTCTAGTGCTGTTAAAAACCTTGAGCTCTGAGCCTGGGTATCAGTGTCCATAGACTGAATCTCACCTTATCAAAATGTCACTAGACTCCACATTCGTCTTACTTCCTCCCTCATTCCCCACACCCTTACCTAGAAAGGATCATCAATAGGAGAAAGAAAGTGTGGTGGAAAAGTACCTGTGACTATCTGCAAGAGGAAAGACTTCAGCAGCATTATGATGTGGAGTGGTCTTTGGTGGCTCCTGTGGCCCAGGTAGTGGGTGGTCCCAAGATTAAATAGAGGGTTGGTTCAGACAGAGGGACTTGTCTGCAGCAATGATCTTTCCTAATCTAAGTGCACCCATATGTGGAAATGCCCGTTCCATCATACTCGGCCTTACAAGGTTCATCTTGCAAGCAAAACTAGCAAGATGTTTCACCTCGGCCACCAATTAAGTTGAGCAAAACCTCACATAAAGGTCAAGGCACAAGAATCCTATAACTACTGGTTTTCAGGAAGAGAACTTGATTGGAGTTTCATGAAAGAGAACAGCACTGAAAGAAAAATCCAGTCAGGGCAAAAGGATGCAGTGTGTCCCGGATTTCATCTTAAAAGTAGAAAATAAGGTGCTTCCCCCCAAAACTACTACACTGAAGATCATTTGTGGGTACGTGCGTATGTTGAGGAATAAGAATGTAGGACTAGATTAAAAATAACTGTGGCGTAGGAGCTACCATTATAGAACAGAGACAAGAATGAAAGGGTGGTTAAACCAAATGAATGTGAATAACATCGTCCTTTTTACCCAACATAAAACTAGCAATTAAAAAGATATTTTAAAAAGACTCATAATAAACCATGAAGGGTGACTCAGACTCTAAAAGGGATGAAACCACTGTGTCTACATTCTGATCATTCAGAGAATGTCTGCTTCAGGGAAAAGCTGAAGCAAATGATATCAAATTTTTAAAAGTAATTTTACTTTATTCTTATTATGGAGATAATACATGTTCATTATAGAAAATGTAGACGTGGCAAAGAGGAAAAAAGAAGACGACAAATAACCCATAAATGTACCTACCACCCAGCAATAAGTATTTTGTGTTCTATGGTTAATGTTCTTTCGATCTCTTTTCATGCATACAGACCTACACCTTTAACAAAGGAATTCATTACATCCTGGTTGGTTTGTTTGTTTTCACTTACTTATCGTGAGAATATATTTTCAAATATTCATCTTTTCACTTTTCTTTGCTTTCCTCTGTAAAATAACCTTTGCTCTAATAAATCAAAGGCATTCACATTTGTCTTGGGAAGATTTAGGATTGTTTTGACAGGAATATGAAGGAAAATAAAGCATGGCTGATTAACTTCTGACTAACCAAATGGAATTTTTGAGTCTTAAGTGAGATATTTTTCCTGAAAGTCAGTCACTGTGGAGAAATAAAAGGTCTAAATTTCTTAAGCTTCTATTTAACAAGACCCAGAAACTCCCAAACACAGCTCAGATGGGGTGACCTTATAATCTAGCTTTGAAAGAAGATCACTTTAGAAAGTGAAAGAAAACGCTTTTAATAATTCTCAGGCCAATGGGAGTAACCGCTCCTGGGCAGAGCACAGCGTGCGCACACTGCCTCCACAGGGCATCTGATGGAAGCTGTCAGAGCGCCAGCTGTGGGCTGCCATGTTGAGGGATGAGGTGCTGCTACCACAGTGGCTATGGGGTGACCAGCCTAAGTCAGGGGTTGGGGAGGAGAAGAAACATGACATGGGGATCTGTAGAGCCAGCAAGAGCCAAAGTGGAACCAAAAATGTAGGCAGAGACATCCAGTCCTCAACAAACCCAACTGGTCACAAACTCACCAGGAGCAGGCTCAGCAGTTGGACAAAGAATGAGGTGAGCCACATGGGTCTCTTTCCCCACCTCCAAAATAACACACAACCTCAGTCCCTCATACACACACGGATGCCACTGGGGAAGGGAGAGGCTGGAGGATGAAGGACGCAGAAATAGTGGGCACTCTACTGAAAGAGACTATTTTAACTTAAAATAGGCCGCTTAAACTTGAAGAGACTGAGATACCCTTAGTCGGCAAGTTTGAAATTTTTCCTAGTAACTAACAGTTGAAAAGCCATCAGGATCCATTTTAGAAAATAAATGGTATATATGCATCTGAGTTGTGTGCACATTCTAATTCTGCTATCTACTTGATGGTGAATATATTTGCATGCCATTGGTCTACTATAACACCATCTCAAATGGTCACATGATATTATAATTTAGGATTTTTTAAGCAGGCGTTAAGAAATAAAAATATCTCTTTAAAGTGTAAATTCGTCTGTCCCTATATAAACTCAAAATCTTCTTAGTACCTGTCGGTCCCTGATAAGTTAAGCACGGCAACTAGGAAGAGTACAAGTTGAGCTCAATGTCAAAGCCTTCACCATTCAAATCAGAAGAAGAGTACACTATGCCCCTTGAAGCTCACTTACACAGAGGTGACCAAACACACTCCAGTGTCATCCTGTTACATCAGGATCATGGCTGTGAAAATTGATTCTGGCTTTCTTATGATTTTGTTCTATCTTGTAGACTGTTTACCTCCGAGCATTTTTACAGCATAAAATAAAAGGTCCCAACCCAGTGTCTTTTGGCTGTGTGTGTTCATTCTGTCCGCTCCTTTGCTCGTTTCTTTGATGAACGTTAACTGAGTCCCCACTGTGTTCCTATGCTTTGTACTGAGGCTTGCTCTTCTCACTTCTCATTATTGGCCAAAAAAAAAAAAAAAAGCCTTTCTAAAGGCTCTTCTCTCTTCTCACCGAAGTGTATGCTGTGTGCATGGAAACCATATAACCAAACTTACTTAAAAAGCACATAAAATAAGAGTTACTAACCATTCGATTGAGGGCCCAAGTTGTTAAAGGCAGGAGGATGAGAGGCTTGGTGGAGGGGAAGCATTTATGGATTTCAAAAAAGAGGCAGGCAGAAACATGTGGTTACTAAAAGGCCTTGCTGATTTGCCTTTTCACCCTGTTTTGTGAGCATGTGTTGGAGATGGGAGGAGAGGGATGCTGGCTAGAGAAGGTGCGTGTTACTCTAGCGTGGCCCTGGGTTGTGTGAAGAACTCCAAACACTTCCAGGTTAGTCCCTAAGAAAGTCACTGGTTGAGTACAGGTGGAATGATACAGCAAATTAGAAAAGACATCTCTATTTTCCTTGTAAGGACAGTAATGATATCTATCTAGCTGCCCGGAGTCTAGCTTCTCCCCTGATTGTGGAGTACCTTCAATATACCCTGATCAGACAGCACAATGGAGTCTGGAGAGCATCACAGAAAGCTCTTTCTTTCCCCAATCCAAATGATTTTCCATAGAAATCTGTATGAAGTTCCCTACCCCACGATTATCACTGCATTTAATTTTTCTTCCTTCTTTTCCTTTTCTGTTTTCTTCCTATTATGGGGAGGGGGGTGAGGAAAGGGAAGAGTAAAATGCCCAGGCTCCTTACCTAGGGCTTAGGCAGGGGAGAAAAGTAAGTGAAATTATATACACATAAAATTAACCTGAGCTCTTAAAACTCTAGGTGTCACCATGGAGACCAGAGCATGAACTGTCTCCATGGAGACTTGAATGATTTTTTAGGCTTTAAATTACCATCACTTATTACCGATCTGGGCAATGAAGAGATGGGTTAACACACATACGTAACAATATAAGAAGGAGCCTCATACCAGAGAAGTTTTATTAAGAGCAAACCTAGCTGTTCTGGCTCTTCATATTCTGGCATTCCAATGAATGGGAAGATATCCCAAAAGATTTCCCCTCGACTCAGAATTTCTCATGGAACCATCTGACGATACAGCTCTACATATGCTACCGGAATGAACAGAGAAAATTAATTTCTAGGAAAGGTCTCTCTCCCACAGAAGCATCAGTGTGATGCAGGTGCTACGGCTCTCTCCATCACTCCGGCTGCAAGAAAGAGACGGTGCCTGAGCAATGTCTTGTTGTAGTAATGGACCAGAGATACTTTTAACAATCATTCTGGGTGTATCACTTCACCAGGTCTACTGTATACAGCTGTTTTCCAGACAGACTTGTATTACAAGCGACAAAGAGACATACAGGAATCATGCAAATGTTTAAACTATGTTAAGAGGTAAATTAGAATTTTTCTCAGTTGCAGATTCTACTTTGCAAGCCTAGAGACAGTCACTTAATTGATCAAATACTCAGTTGAAGGCCATCTGAATGGTGTATCATAGATAGTAAGTATTCATCAATTAAATAAAAATCACTCATAAAAGAGTAAAATTTAATAAAAGTTTTAATACATAACAAGTTAATAGAAAGCAAACAATTATGACCAGAATGCATAAAATCATAATGGTCGATCAATCAGATTGTTCATTTTGACGTTTATACAATTTGAAGTTTACAGTCTTTTTTTTTTTTTTTTTTTTTTACAGTTTTGTTTTTCTTTTAAGACAGATCTTGGTGACTAGTTGGATATGGGAGGAAAATAAGGATGCCAGCAGCACAGGCAGCTCAAAGAAATGCAAATGTTTCTCACATTTTATGACCAGTTCTCATTATTTGAAGATGCTATGTTTTATAAAGTTGTCACAAATAATTAGCAAATACTGAACCATTGCTCCTAGGGGCAATAAAGGAGTAGTAGGTGCCTAAGTGCCTGTGAGCCTCTGGTCACATTTTCATCAACCAGTCAACATATGACCTGGTTTCATGTGTGTTTCTGTTTAAATATACCTTATTTAATATATTTTGCTGATTCATTAACATTGAACTCACCGCCAACAGCACTATAACTGAATGAAGCTTAGGTACCACATATTTTCTCCATCAGGCACATCACAGCCTTCTTGCACTTAAGAACACTAGACAGCACTTCAGTAGTAGGGGGCCCATATTAGCAATGAAATCACCCATAAAAAGCACAAAAATGCTAAATAGACCATGGTGGAAAAAACCCTTACTTGTTTACAGTTGAGAGCTGAAACAAGAAGGTAGAGTGTCCACTTTGTCTGATCTCCCCTGGGACCACTGAGGGAGTGCGGGGAGGGGAGGAAGAGTGACCCCCAAATTTTGTCTCTCCGCGCATGTCCATAAATGACCATAAAAATGCCTTGAGCATTGACTTGGGGTTTCAAATAAATTTTAGCAAGCAGGCAAGTTCACAAATACAGAATCTGCAAATATCGAGGATCAGCTGTACTGGCCAACTGTGGAAAATTATTTCTACTTCCCTATTATGTTGCTTCTGACTACTCCACTGCACTTGACTGTGCTCTTTTGTGTACCCATGGAACTCCTATTCTTCATTCTAAACCCGCTCAGGAACCCCTTCCCCCCCACCGCCCCCCGACAAACCTCCCCTTTCTATTACATTTGCCTCTTATACTCATCTCTATTTTGCACAAATCAATTACATTGAATTTATTGGCATTCTTCTTTACTGATCTATGAAATTCATCGAAGTCCATTACCATGTGCTAATACATGCATATAAGCTTTATGCTTATGATGTGCCAGGCCATATGTTAAAATGTGCTTCACTTACAATATTGTGTTTAATCTTACAATAATCCTATCATCCCCATTTTACAGTGGCAGAAACAGAGGCCTAGAGCAGTCATATCACTTGCCATATCACATGTTGCGGACCTGGTATTGAAACCTAGAGTGTTTAAATATTGTATTATCTTAAAAAATTAGTATCGGCTATCATGTATTACTGACCACTTACTATTTCCAGGCATAGTGTTAAATGCTTTAGCCAAATTAACTCAGCGAATTCATTTTATCTCTATGTCTCGAACACAGCATAGCGAAGTGCATGACACATGAATGTTTTTTTTTTTACAAATAGTTTATTGTCAAATTGGTTTCCATATAACACCAGTGCTCATCCCCACAAGTGCCCTCCTCCATGCCCATCTCCTCCCTCCCCCCCCATACCCATCAGTCCTCAGTTTGTTCTCAGCATTCAAGAGTCCCTCATGGTTTGCCTCTCTTCCTCTCCCCCACTATTTCCCCCTTCTTCTCCCCCACGGTCTTCTGTTAAGTTCCTCCTAATCCTCCTATACGTGCAAACATGTGGTATCTGTCCTTCTCTGCCTGACTTATTTCGCTCAGCATAACACCCTCAAGATCAAACCAAGTTGCTACACATGGCCAGATTTCATTCTTTCTCATTGACATGTAGTATTTCATCGTATAGATAAACCACATCTTCTTGATCCATTCGTCCATTGATGGACACTTAGGCTCTTTCCATGTTTTGGCTATTGTGGAGAGTGCTGCTATGAACATTGGGGTCCATGTGCTCCTATGCATCAGCAATACTGTATCCCTTGGGTAAATTCCCATCAGTGCTATTGCTGGGTCATAGGGGAGTTCTAGTGTTAATTTAATGAGGAACCTCCACACTGTTCTCCAGAGGGGCTGCACCAGTTTACATTCCCACTAACAGTGCAGGAGGGTGCCCGTTTCTCCACATCCTCGCCAGCATCTAGAGTCCTCTGATTTGCTCATTTTAGCCACTCTGACTGGTGTGAGGTGGTATCTCAGTGGTTTTGACTTGTATTTCCCTGATAAGGAGGGATGCTGAGCATCGTTTCAGACACATGAATGTTTCTTGAATTGAATTTATTTCCTCTGCTCCCAAGTGTTCTTTCTAAAACCAACAGCATGAGAACTGTACATTTTCAGCAGTGACCAGAATGACTTCCGGTGTTCCACCACACTCTTCCCCCACCAAGCTCCTCATCTCCTCCTCATTTACGTTTTTCTGCACTCTTGCTGTTGAGGTCTGTGACGCCCACAGGTCGTGGTAGTGCGCAGGGGAGAAGCAGCACTGCCCCCCTGAAAAAGTTCTTTGTCTTTAACAATCATTTCTAACAGTGATTTATATTATGACATCATCTTCACAGAGTAACAGAATCACGCAAGAGCTAAGTGTTTGAGGTCTATGAGGTAAGCCCGGTATGAGTCTAAGAGAGGATTTTCTATTTCCCTACATAGCTTTGGATTCCAAATCTATCTAGCTTCTCACATTGAGTTCAAAATAGGCAGAAAGTCAGTTTTAGGGATGAGAAGTAAAATTAGGGGAGTAGGCTTATAGGAAAGTGGGTAGGCTGTATAAAGTTTGCACGACAGAAACTGCAGGGCTCACACACACTACATGAATGAATGGGATCCAGGAGGACTTAGCCTTAGGGCTGGAGTCAAGTCAAATCAGTCATCTTTGTACAAAGGCAAAAGTATAAAAGAGACAGGATTTGAGATTTCTTTTCCATTGTCTCCATCCTCTGCCTCAGAATACCTCCAAATACTCTGAAAGTAATTATTGTCAATAATACAGGAAAATGACTCAGAAGACAAAGTTATAAATGCCCTAATTCCCAATTTTTTCCCAGTTATCTGTCATGGTTTTGCTAATAGTCACTGCAATATTTAATAAAGCAAGAGAATCTCTAGGTGAATTTGAATTCCAAAACCCAAAGCACAAGAAGTAAATGAAATGCCTCCTGGGGCCAGGCGAGAACTTCTGTGAGTGAAATTCCCAGAGAAGGAACACTCATCTTATAGGCAGACAGTGCTCAGCTCCAGTAACTGCAAGAAGGAATAAAATCTTCTGCTGCCAGGCCCTTCAGCTTTTGAAGGGAAGATACAATCCTGAAGGCTTTCTTAATTTTAGATGTGGGCAATTAATTTAAAAGAAAAAAAAATAAACACAGTGCATGCAAAACAACTCTGTTCATTGGCCTTAGCCAGTGGGATACACCAGTCTGTAATCTCCGGCCAGGAGAGCCCTAGTGGCCTAGGAGATACTTAGGGACCTCTTTCAAACCATCCAGTGTGCTTCACTGCCCCCAACAAATGGCAGCCCTGGAGACCGTCCTCTGGACAGCCACCTCCCTCCCGCTGTCCCCTGGTGTCCTAATGGACCCTTCCTTTCTTAAGTAGTTGTCTCAGCAATGTGATTTCCAGGCCTCTGCAAATGGCCTCACCTCCGTCCTGCGTGTGGCCGATCTATGTACGACCTCTGGTAGACAGGAGCTGGCTATAAGCAGGTCTCAGTGTGTCTGGGCAGCTGGTCTCGGAGGCTTTCCTATCTCCTGCTGCCCCAACTCCCAATGCCCTTCTCCCCATCCCTACTTTGAAGATCTGGTTCCCTTTCTTCGGTCTCCCTTGTCACCTCTCCCAGTTTTTTCACTTGTCTCATTTTTTTCCTTTCCCATTTCTTCCTTTTCCCTTTCTCTGCTCTTCTCTTCCTTTTCTTTTATTCTCTTCTCTGTTTATTCCAATCTCTCCACCCTTGCCCTCTCTCTATTACTGTCCTTTCTTCTCCTCCCCCATCCCTTCTCCCAGGGGCCAGGGACTGCAGAGAGCTCGCTCACCAAGAATACACCAACACGGGCTTCGAGTACTTCTTGTGATGGGAGCGCAGCGTCAGGGAGCCCTTGCGCTCCAGCAAGTCCGTGGGTCCGAGTTCAATCCAGTACTGCCTATTGCTGCAACAGTCCTGACTGAAGCTGTCAGAAGTCTCCATGGAGGACCTCCACATTCAGACCTCGGAGGATTTCTTTCTGCACCTATCCTGCTCCCTACGCCAGCACCAAGATTCCGCGTCTCTCATCTCCTGAGCAACCTGGGGCGGGGTCAATGGAGAGGGCGGGGCCAGTGGAAGGGCGGACCCCTTAAACCTAATAGCCCTGGTTTCCAAGACAGTGTAGTTACTGATTAAAAAGAAACTACATTTCCCAGAATGCAATGAGAGGAGTGGATGGGCTACAGGGAGATTGGGAGGCATGTCCTCCTCGACATTCTGGGATCTGGAGTTTCTCCCGCCCACCTGCCTAATCCTGAGAGGCCCGCGGAGTTACGGGGGATCCGCGGGTCAGCTAAGGGGACTTGAGCCCAGAGCCATCTGCCCCTGCTGTTCTTGCAGAAGCTCTTTTTACCATCTGTTGCCTGCACACCTTCTACTTACAAACATGTAAAGTTTAACCAAAAGGGAGCAAGGGAACCCACACCTCAAACCCTAAAATATATCATTTACATTCAGATTTTCTGAGGAGGAGGAGCGGAATCATTCAGCAAATCAGCCAAAAAGTCTGAGGATGAAAAGACCTTGATGATTCTGGTTTCAGCTACTCTCTCAACCAAGAAACAGGAGTTTCTTGGGGGGGGGGGGGCGGTGAGGATGGGTGGGAGGGATAGGGTATGGGACCAAGGAGATGGCAGGGTGGACACAAGAATCTGAGGTCCTTCTGGGAACCAGCCTCTAGGTACAGTTTAGGGCTCTGGGGCATTCAGCTCCCCAAGACCTGCCAGTTCTCATTTTAACATTTGATATGTTACGACAGCACAAATTCATCATATTATTGTGTTGTTTATACGCGAGAAGGATTCAAAATGATTACCTATGACATTGCCTTCAAGAAATGACTGGATAGCTGCCTTGCAGAAGGAAGGTGCTTATTTCATCTTTGATTTCCAAAAGGAACATTTAACGCATTAGAAGGCTCCTTCCCAACTCAGGTGAGCACACCATAAGGGCATTAGTGGACTTAATCATGGCCATCCCTTGGAGCTGGCATATGCTTGGTACATAGCATCATTTCAGAGTACTGAGTGAACAAATGAATGAATATTACGTTTGAGTACTTTAGATTAATCTGGGTTTCCATAAATTTCAGAAGGGTCTTTCTTTAAGAAGACCACATGTACACAAAAATTCAAACTTAAAAACACAAATTAAAGAGATATTTCACAATACAAATAGATTCTATAGTTTGCAAAAAGATTTATTATAGCACTCCTGTGAATAGTGAAGTGCTCCTCTGGATCCGTTTTCACAAATTTGATTGCACACAACTACTAAGTGCTTCTCTGTGGCCTGTGGTACCCTGTGTGCACGCCTGCGGTATGCTAAGGCCTCTATTTTACTGACAGCCACAGTTCAGCCATGTTATTTAAAACCAAATAAATAGTCCACTGTCACTAGCTAAGTGCTAGTAAAGTACTGAGCACTATTTTAGCCCTTTTCTTCTTGAAGGAATGAAAAAGAAAAGTAGAAATTAACTTTAAAAGGGTAAATAAAATCCATGTTAAGCTCAAGTCTGCTCAAAGCATAGCATATTGCTGTCACTCCAAAAATATTACCATCATTACTATCATCTGTTGTTTTTTAAATTTTACTTTACTTATGTTTAAAGTATATTTGTTTTTTATTATGCTTAAATTGATGTAAACATAATATATTTGCAGCCAAGAAGTCAGGTCTGTAGCCAATTTGTGTCGGAGACAGAGCTGCCCAGAGCAAGTCCTTTCTGTAGTACATGGTTACTACAGAGACTTAAAAGTGTTTCAGTACACCAAGTAGCAGTATGTCAAGAAAACAAAACAAATAGAGCTTATTATCTTAGAGCTCCTTAAACCAAGCTGACAGCCTAGCCGCTTTTTTATGTTCTTTCCCTTTTAGACGACTGTTACCAGCTCTACTGTCTTCTGTGACTGGTAAACATTTTCCAATTCTTGTCTTGGGATACATGAGTTTGACTCTCTGATATCAAGTTCAGAGTTCTCAAAACAAGTTCATTCCATTCTCATTGTTTACACCAGTACATTCTGTGGAACTTGGGCTTTCCTGTTCCTTATCAATGAAATAAGAATAGAACAATATTTATTACAGAGGGGTTTTATGAGAATTACAGAAGATAATATATTGAGAGCAGGTGGAACAGTGCCTAGTGGATGCTCAGCGCTCAATTAAATTTCACCTCCTACTGCTATTACTATATCCATACTTTGTCTTTATGTCTTGGGAAAAGTGTGCTAAAAATGTGCTTGTTGTTTGCATGGAGTCTCCTAAATACATTTTCTGTTTTTCAAGCTTTGCCTATTTATCAAGTCTTTTTAAGGAATATCTTTTTATTATATTTTAATATGAAATTAAACAGTCTGAATCAGACAAATGTTGGCAAGATATTTGGACATGTTGCCAGTGATAATGATGGCTTTGTATTCATATAGAATCTTTTCTCTTCAAGACCATTAATAAGCTTTATGCTTTTTAAATGTGAAATCTCTGATCCCCAACACACGAGTTATTCATGTTTTCCTCAAACTTCATCAAGCCAATGAAGTGTAGGGATTAAAGCAATGTCTTCTACTTATGTTAATTTCTTTCACCATAATATCCTTGGGGTAAGAAAATTGTAGCTCAGATGGCTGATACAGGACTTTTCTGTAGGAAACTGCAGGCAGATCAACTCGGGAAGTAGGAATCCCATCATGTGAGTCTACTCCAAAATATTTATCAGCTTTATCAGATAATTTAAGAAGTTGCCAAGAAGAACAGCAAACCTAAAACAGACGTAAATCAGCCAGACATAAATGGCCATAGAGGCAAATCTAGTCACCATCTCTTTTCCCTTCCTTTTGTAATCATCTGCTCGCTTCCAGACAAGCCCCTGCCCAGTACCTTCCAAAGTCACCATCAGCACCTTCTCTCCCAGCATTAAACTTTTTTCTACCAAATGTCATGCAATTAAGCTGAGAAAAAAGAATTCTGTAAGAAAATTAACTTGTACTATCTCCATGTTTGATCATTTAAATCTATTAAAAACTTGCATTTAAACTGTTTAACATTCAGAAGTTTAAAATTAAGATATTTGAGTCCTAATCAAGGATTGATTGGGTAGTTATTTTTTTTAATTCTCTAGGAACAGGGAGCTCCCATTACCCACTCTATACACATATTGGGGTTCACTTTATAATATTTTACATAAAAAGTTAGAGTCCACCTGCTCTGCAAAAATGAACGAGATGTCTGGTCTTCCCCACTCCCTCCATGCCACCTCTTTCATCTTTCTCTCCTCTGTCCCCCTTCTCCATTTCCTTTTTCCGTGTCTCTTCCCTTTACTTCTTCCTGTTCCATGATCTACCCTTTCTCTTCTTCCCTCCCCTTCTTTCTCTCTCTCCTCCTTCCCTCTCTGCTTGTTTCCTCCTCCTCTTCCTCCTTTGAGAAGTAATATGGATTTCAGAGTCAGAATCTACAGCTGAGCACCCAAGAGAATCTGGTACAATTCAGTTATGTGAAAAAATACGAAAGAAAAATAATAAGATATAGATACCAGGGCCAAAATTTATATGAATAAGCTCATGTTTACTGACCCAGGAACTCTCAAAAGAATCAACCACAACAAAAGCTTCAATCTTCTTTCCTTTCCTTTAAATAATCACAAGAAGCAATGGTCTTTTTAAGAATAAATTTAACCTTGAGTATGATTTCCCTGTGCTTCTAATTTGGGTTGCAAACCTATTAGGCATTAACTTGCTCTCAAATGATTATTATTAACTAGTATATTGATTAAATGCTGTCATGCAATAGGCTTATTTCTAGAACTCCTACCAATAGCATAGTGGATTAATTTATTAAATATTCAATGTATAGTATTCTATAATTCAGCATTTCCCTTATTTTGATAGCCAATAAGATTCCTTGGCAGAATTGTCCGTAACTATAAGGATAAAAATTTAATATCCTGGACTAGTAATGACATGCTCTAACATAAATGTAGATTAGGGATTTCTTTAGCATCCTACAGATTGGATATCTTTAATTATTCAAAGACCGAATATCCATTTTCACAAATTATCTAAACCCTTGGTTTCTTTCTTTTCTCCCCTGTGCTGCTTTGGTTTCTTGGCACCTTTACTGTCATTGGCAACAGGAATTAGACCATTTAGCTACAAGTTAACCATTCTTATGAAAGGACTGGTACTTGAAATTAAGTTTGATATTGTTGTGGCTTTCTTTGTTCTTTGTGCTCTTAATCTGGATAAAGGAACATTCTCTCCTAGAGAAGGGAAGAACCTCAGAGAAAAGAAACTAGATGGGGGGAGGGTGGGAGCTGGGTGGCTCAGTCGGTTAAGCGTCCAACTTTGGCTCAGGTCATGATCTCGCGGTTCATGGGTTCAAGCCCCACATTGGACTCTGTGCTGACAGCTCAGAGCTTGGAGCCTGCTTGTATTCTGTGTCTCCCTCTCTCTCTGACCCTCCCCTGCTCACGCTGCCTCTATCTCTCTTTCTCTCTCTCAGAAATAAATAAAACATTTTAAAAATTAAAAAAAAAAAAAAAAGAAACTGGATTTGGTTCGTTTTGCTCCTGGTGGTGGTGGATATTTCCCCATGTCCCCACAAGACCCACCCCAGCTGCATGGTGAGCAGGCGACTGAAACCTACTGAAAGACTCCCCCCAGAGGACCAGGTTTATGCAGGATGTTTCTGGCTGTGGAAAACATACCAAACGCAGCTGAAGATGTCACCGGTCTGGGGTAAAGGATAGGAGCTCAGAGAAGAAGCTGGAGAACTCCCTCCCTGAACCTTGAAGGACTGGCTGAGTGTTGCATGATTTTGAATTTCTGGTGTTCAGCTGGCATATATGTCAGACTTATGGTGCTGTTTCCTCTGTTAACTAAATCTTTCTGTAGCATCATGTTTAGGTTGCTTTAAACTAGGGAGGCTGAGGCTATTTCAGGAGAAGGATCTTTCTTTTTTAAGATTACTTATTTGTTTTGAGAGAGACAGAGAGAGAGACAGATAGAGAGAGAGAGATCATGCATGAAAGTGGGGGAGAGGCAGAGAGAGGAAGAGAGAGAATGCCAAGCAGGCTCTGTGCTGTCAGTGCAGAGCCTGATGTGGGGCTTGATCCCACAAACTGGGAAATCATGACCCCAGCTGTAGTCAAGATTTGGGTGCTTCTCTCAACAATAGCTAAAACATGGAAAGAGCCTAAGTGTCCATCAATGGACGAATGGATCCAGAAGATGTGGTTTATCTATACCATGGAATACTACATGACAATGAGAAACAATGAAATCTGGCCATGTATAGCAACATGGATGGACTTTGAGGGTGTTATGCTGAGTGAAATAAGTCAGGCAGAGAAGGACAGATATCATATGTTTGCACGTATAGGAGGATTAGGAGGAACCTGACGGAGGAACAAGGGGGAGAAGGGGGGGAATGGTGGGGGAAAGGGAGAGAGGCAAACCATGAGAGACTCTTGAATACTGAGAAAAAAAAAGGGGACTGATGGATGTGGGGGGGGGGGGGGGGATGGGCATGGAGGAGGGCACTTGTGGGGATGACCACTGGGTGTTTTATGGAAACCAATTTGACAATAAACTATTTGTAAAAAAAAAAAAAAAGAAAGAAAGAAAGAAAGAAAAAGAAAAAAAAAGAAAACTAGAAGTAAAAAAAAAAAAAAAAAAGATTTGGGTGCTTAGTGGACTGAGTCACCCAGATGCCCCAAGGATCATTTTCTAAAGGGCCAGGAGGAAACTAAAAGCAAGTGCAATAACATTTAAAAAATAATAATGAGGTAAGTGAGAGTAAGGATTTTCAAGACCAGACAAGCATTTACTTTTTTGGCACCTGTTTTATGACCAATTAGTACAGATGACACTTAAATCAGGTTTGAACTGCACACATGCACTTACATGAGGAATTTTTTCAATTAATGTATTAGAAAACTTTGTGGAGATTCGTGACAACATGAAAAACTCGCAAACTGTGCAGTCTAGAAATATCCCCCCAGACTAAGAAAACAGTAGTATGTCTGAATGCATAAAACATAGGTAGATGCTAATCTCTTTTTATCATAAACTGCCATTAAATATACGCGAGTCTACTATAGAAAAGTTAAAATATATCAACGATGGTGGACACAATTACAGAGCATTCATGGCACCATTTGTGGTTGAAAGAAATGTAAACAAATGTAAAAGTGCGAAATGAAGTCCTAACTGTAGTTCATACTGTACTATGGTAATAACTGGCAACCATCTTCTGTTGCTACTGCAGTGAGTTCCGGTGTTTGGAGCATCCTGCTGAAATGCCCTGTGATGCTAATCATCTCCCTTTGAGCAGTGTGGCTCTCCAGGAAACCGTGCATCACACTGAAAAGCAGTCGCTCACAGTTCTCAAATATTTTTCATTGAGTTTAGCGCAACATCATAAACCTTGAATAACACCAGGGGACCCATAGGAAGTGCCACTAGTGATGCTGGAAGTGCTCCCAAGAAGTCACGACATTACATGAGAAAGATGATTTACTTGCTATGTCTATAGATCAAGGTCTGCAGCTGCGACTGCCCTCCGTTTCAAGATAAATGATCCCAGCATAAGCGCAATTGTTAAAAAAAAAAAAAAAAAAAGGAAATTTGTGAAGCTGCCATTGCAGCAATGTCAGCAGGCATGAAAACCTTGCACTTTCTGTGAAATACCTTTTTATGTCATACTGAAAATGCAGCTTTTTATGGGTGCAGGATTGCTATGAGAAAGCCATACCGTCAACTCTAATATGATTCATGAAAAAAGCAAAGTCATTCTATGACAACTTAGAACAAAAGGAAAGTGAAGGATCTAAAGCTGGAAAATTTAATACCAGCAAAGGATGGTTTGATAATTTTAAAAAGATTGGGCTTTAGGGGCACCTGGCTAGCTCAGTTAGTGGAGTATGAGACTCTTGATTTTGGGGTTTTAAGTTTGAGTCCCATGTTGGGTATAGAGACTACTTAAAAAATAAAATCTTAAAAAAAAAAGGTTTGACTTAAAAATGTCAAGATACCAGAAAAGGAAGCTTCTGACAACCAAGAGGCCACAAACAAGTTCCCAGATACCACAAAGAAAATCATTGAGGAGGAAGGATATCTGCCTGAACAGATTTTTAGTGCAGAAGAAAGTGCCCTATTCTGGGGGGGAAATGTACAAAAGCTAGCATCAGGCTGTAAGGCCAGAAAAGAGAGGCTGACTCTACCATTTTCTGTAAATGCAATCAGGTTTATTATCAGGACTACCCTAATCTGTAAGGCTGCTAACCCCTGAGTCTGGAAGAGAAAAGATAAAACACCAGCCTCCAGTCTCTGGGTTCTATAAAAAGAAGGCCTGAAAACAAGATCTCTTTTTTCTGGATAAGTTCCACTGTGTTGCTTTGTCCCTGACATCAGGAAGCACCTTGCCAGTAAGGGACTACCTTTTAATGTTCTTTTGATATTAGACAATGCCCCTGATGACCCAGAATCCCATGAGTTCAACCCAGAAGGTGCCAAAGTAGTTTACTTTCCCTCAAACACATCATCTCTCATTCACCCTAGATCAGGGTATCCTAAGGACCTTTAAGGCTAAAGGAAGAGGAGTCAATGTTATGAAAGAGGACTTTGAGAACATCAAGAAAATATGGAAAGACTACATACATCATTGAAAATGCCATTATTGTTATAAGAAAAAGCCCTGAAAGACATCAAGCCCAAAATAATAATTTCCTGCTGGAGAAAACATCCAGACGTTGTGCATATCTTCACAGGATTCATGACAGAGCCAATCAAGGGAGTCCAACCTTAACCCCCCGCCATTATCCAAGGGTCAACTGTAATTGCATTAGCATAAATTAGATGTGGAGATTTTCCAGGTAACACTAATAATTTCTAGTTAAAGTTTCCCTAATTATAGGGACTCAGCTAGTACACTTTTGATGACAAATGACCGAAAGCCAAAACAAACTAGTTAGGACAGAAAGAGGAATTTATGTACTCATGCAACTGGAAGTTCCAGGGGCAATTCTGGCTTCAAGCACATCTGAATCCCGGGGGTTTATGATATCTCGGGATGCCATTTCACTATTTCTTGCTTCTGTTTTCCCTCTTGGGTTAGCTTATTCTCAGGCAAGCTCCCCAAATGGCTACCAACTTACATTGCTCCCCCACTCTCTCACAACATAAAGTGTTTCCCTTTCCTCTAGCTCTAACAACAGTCCTAAATGCTGACTGGCTTGACTTGACTCATATGATTGTTCTGAAATCAACAGGGTAAGGCCCAGGGTTGACACAGTATACTCGCCAGCTTCATCTGTGTCATAGTCTTCCTCCTGGGTGAAGTCTGTTCTTTCTGACTAGTCTAGACTGAAAGTATGGAATTGGACTAAAGGGAAAAACAGATTGCTATTCCAAAATTAGTGGGAAAGCATGCCTGGTAGGCAAAAACAACAGATACCCACTGTAGACATAAGACATCCCATTCATATATCACTTTATTAAGTAATTTTGCATACACTCTCTTACTTGGCCCTTGAAAAATTATGTGGGGTGCATATTGTCATTTCTATTTCTAAGATGAATAAACTGAATCACACATCTTTTTAGAAACAAAGCCAGTCTTATGTTCATATCTTTAGACCCCAAGGAAGGTTCTCATTATTCTTCTTCTACAGACATTATATATATATTTTTTTCTTTTGTTTGCAGGATCCTGGTCTCTAGTAGGATTACAGGATTATGTCCTTGGCTAGGCTTTACCTCTGTAATTTTTGTTTCCTGTGGCTATGTCATTACTTTTCTATCTAAGGCATTAAGTTGTTTGTATGTTGGTTTAGAAATATGTTTCCAAAATTCTTCCCTTGATAATTTCCTCAGAAATTATACAAATCCATACTCCTAAAGCTTTCATAAAATACAGTCAAATAGTCTGGGTCTCTCATCCCTTTGCCTGTCACTTGGGATCAAATTTCATTCTTATCCTGAAGAACATCTGACTCATATTTTGCCTTTCTTTTGCTCTCATCCTCTCTGTGTCTGGATTGATCTTTCCTTTCTCAGAGTAACCCCACCCCCTTGGGGCTTATCCACTGTCCCGAACAGGACTATAGGACTTGAGTCTTTCTTCCTCAGAGCTCTCTTGTCACTCTAGAATACAGAGAATAAAAGGGGTATCTGGGTTTCCAAAACATTTCAACATAAGCTTTTATTCCACAGCGAAAGGTTAAATATGTTGTTTTCCCTAACGTGATGATTTTAGAACAAGTGTGATTTTGTGTACATATAAAATTCTAAGAACAAAAAAAGTAAGATCTCAATATCCTTTAAAAAAATATTCAAAAACCGATTCCTGTCAAGAATTACAGTTTTAATATTAAAGAAAATTGCCCTGAAATGTATTTTAAATGTAATTATATAGCTCATGCTGTGTCATCTCTTCTCATTTACCAGTGTCTATTCTATTTAGTTTAAAATGAACTAAATTTCTATTTCTGACTGAACCTTATTATTATTGAAAAATGCATGATATTTTCTCCCAGTGTGGATATGCATGAGAAGAATATTTTGTGTAATTCAATGCAATTCCAATCAAAATTGCACCAGCATACTTCTCAAAACTAGAACAAACTATCCTAAAATTTGTATGGAACCACAAAAGACCCTGAATAGCCAAAGTAATACTGAAAAATAAAACCAAAACGGGAAGGATCACCATCCCAGACTTTAGCCTCTACTACAAAGCTGTCATCATCAAGACAGTATGGTATTGGCACAAAAACAGACACATGGACCAATGGAACAGAATTGAGAACTCAGAAGTGGACCCAAAAGTATACAGCCAACTGATCTTTGACAAAGCAGGAAAGAATATCCAATGGAAAAAAGACAGCCTTTTCAACAGATGGTGTTGGGAGAACTGGACAGCAACATGCAGAAGAATGAAACTAGATCATTTTCTCACACCATGCACAAAAATAAACTCAAAATGGATAAAGGACCTGAACGTGAGACAGGAAACTATCAACACCCTAGAGGAGAAAGCAGGAAACAACCTCCTTGACCTCCACCGCAGCAACTTCTTACTTGACACATCCCCAAAAGCAAGGGAATCAAGAGCAAAAATAAACGATTGGGACCTTATCAAGATTAAAAGCTTCTGCACAGCAAAGGAAACAACCCACAAAACTAATAGGCAACCAACGGAATGGGAAAAGATAGTTGCAAATGACATATCAGATAAAGGATTAATATCCAGAATCTATAAGGAACTCACCAAACTCCACACCCGAAAAACAAACAATCCAGTGAAGAAATGGGCAGAAGATATGAACAGGCACTTCTCCAAAGAGGACATCCAGATGGCCAACAGACACTTGAAACGATGCTCAGCATCCCTCATCAGGGAAATACAAATCAAAACCACACTGAGATACCACCTCATGCCAGTCAGAGTGGCTAAAATGAGCAAATCAGAGAACTCTAGATGCTGGCGAGGATGTGGAGAAATGGGCACCCTCCTACACTGTTGGTGGGAATGTAAACTGGTGCAGCCCCTCTGGAAAACAGTGTGGAGGTTCCTCAGGAAACTAACAATAGAACTCCCCTATGACCCAGCAATAGCACTGCTAGGAATTTACCCAAGGGATACAGAAATGCTGAGGCATAGGAGCACATGGACCCCAATGTTCATAGCAGCACTCTCCACAATAGCTAAAACATGGAAAGAGCCTAAGTGTCCATCAACGGACGAATGGATCAAGATGTGGTTTATCTATACCATGGAATACTACACAGCAATGAGAAAGAATGAAATCTGGCCTGTGTAGCAACATGGATGGACCTTGAGGGTGCTATGCTGAGCAAAATAAATCAGGCAGAGAAGGACAAATATCATATGTTTGCACGTATAGGAGGATTAGGAGGAACTTGACGGAGGAACAAGGGGGAGAAGAAGGGCGGAAATGGTGGGGGAAAGGGAGAGAGGCAAACCATGAGAGACTCTTGAATGCTGACAAAAACTGAGGACTGATGGATGTGGCAGGGAGGGGGGGATGGGCATGGAGGAGGGCACTTGTGGGGATGAGCATTGGGTGTTATGTGGAAACTAATTTGACAATAAACTATTTGTAAAAAATAAAAAATAAAAAAAGAGAAAAAAAGAATATTTTATGTAAAAATTAATTGCCTTTTTTTCTTGGCACATTACAAGGAGGACTATTCAGGAAGTAAAAAATATTAATGATTACTGATTCACCAATTGGAAACATTTCTTCAATACTGTGACACAAAATTTCCTTCCATTGTAGTCAGAATGTGAGATAGATGTGTTTTTTCCAGATGGCTATAATTTCTTAGTTTGTATCTAAATTTATAAGAGTCATGGAATAAACAAGCCTAGAATCTGGCTCCCTGGAGCAGTGAAGGTTATTGGGCACAGCGTCTTGGCCAAAGGAGAAGTGTACTCCTGGCCTCTGAAATATTGCCAAGGAGACTTATTCAACCTCTACATGAGCCCAAGAGGAGAGAACTCTCACCTCACAATTCTGTAGAAATACAATCGTAAGTTCCATCTTATGCTGTGCTAACATGAACCTTCTTGCTAGATGCACCAATTGGTCCTGCTTTTGGAAGATAAAAGATAAGCTTTATTACTGTCTTGTGAAACATCTTTTCAGATAACTGAAGAGAGCTAACATGCCTTCTCTGTTCTCAGGTAAACAAAATAAACAAACCCTACATATTTTTCATGTTTATTTTGGTTGGAGCTCTGGATGTGTATCACTTTGATCATGATCTCCTTAAAAGCTTCTTCTCAGAAAAGAGCACAATGTTTTACACTAACCAGTGCCAAGTACAGGGAGGCTACTACTGTGTCCTATGCATTTGATCCTTTGCTTTTATTAGCATAACCTAGGCATGGAAGAGAGGAAGTAAGGGAGGGTCCAAGACAGGATGGAAGAGAAGTACAAAGGGAGGAAGAAAGGGAAAACTGAACTGAATATTTTCAGATGAACTGAAACAAGACTGGGGAGAAATAAGTTCAAAATACATGTATTCCCTGAAGCTAAAATTAGGATCAGAACTACCATCCAGTGGCTAGGCTTTGGACCTCTGGTGAGGATGGAAAGCTCATATCAAAGTCTGGGGACCTTGAAGCAACAACTGATGGGGACTATAAAAATACAAATTCTCTCCCAAGCAAATATCCCCAATTTATACTCTCAGAATTCTCCCAGGTTAAATTAAACAAATATGAGCTCATAAGATGTTACTGGTAAACATAGAAGGGAATTAGCTAGGATGAGCGAAACCAACAAAGAACAGATTTAGGTCCCCCACTACAATCAACTCCCCCCAGCTCAAATATTTGAATTATTAGTTGCAGCATGTGAGAGGATTCTGAACAGAAATTACAAAAAAAAAATTTTAGAATCATAAAATAACCTGATTAAGGGATAAATCACTGTCATAAATGGTCAGAGAAACTTTTAACATGATCATGGATGCATTGGTCAACAGTTTCCTCTTCTCATCATGGAAATCTGAAAGCCACAAAAATGTGGAAACAAAATTCCAATTTTGGTAAAATTAAGAGACTCCAAAATAGTTGTAAAGGCTGCTGAGCCTTTAAGATTCACATGGTACTAAGTGAAGAGAAGCCTAGAGCACTGCAGTAGGCAGAATCCTAAAATCCATGACCCCCTACCAAGATGTCCTGCTCTCATCTAAGGGAGCATGAATATGATGAATGCAGTATTACACCTGTGATTGTGTGACATTACACAACAAGAGAGGTTTTTCAGATGCAATTAAGAATTATAATTATAAATGGGATTGGTTCCTTGATTTCTCTTTCTCCAGCTTCATTACTAGTTTTTACAAACGCAATACATTTCTGCACATTGATTTTGTATCCTGTGACTTTACTGAATTTGTGTATCAGTTCTAGCAAATTTTTGGGAGGGGGAGTCTGTCAGGTTTTCTATATAGAGTATATAGAGCGTCATGTTATCTGCAAAAAATGAAAGTTTGCCTTCTTCCTTTCTGATCTGGATGCCTTTTATTCCTTTGTGCTGTCTGATTGCTAAGGCTAGGGCATCCCGTACTATGTTAAATAAAAGTGGGGAGAGTGGACATCCTTGTCTTGTTCCTAACCTTAGAGGAATGGCTCTGTTTTCCCCCACTGAGGATGACAGAGCTGTGGGTTTGTTTTTTTTTATATGGCTTTCATTATGTTGAGGTGTGTTTCTTCTAATCCTACTTTGTTAAGGGATTTTATCATGAATGGATGTTGTATTTCGTCAAATGCTTTTTCTGCATCTACTGAAAAGAATCATATGATTCTTATTCTTTCTTTTATAATGTGTTATATCACATTGATTGATTTGTGAATACTGAACCACTCTTGCAGCCCAGGAACAAATCCCACTTGATCATGGTGAAAGATTCTTTTAACGTAGTGTTGGTTTGCTAGTATTTTGAGAATTCTTGCATTCTGTGTTCATGAGGGATATTGGCCTATAGTTCTCTTTTCAGTGGAGTTGTTACCTAGTTTTGGTATGAGGACAGTACTGGCTTCATAGAATGAATTTGGAAGTTTTCCTTCCATTTCAATTTTTTTAATAGTTTCAGAATGACAGGTATTAACTTTTCTTCAAAGATTTGGTAGAAGTCACCCATGAAGCCATTTGGCCCTGGACTTTGGTTTGTTGGGAGATTTTCAATCACTGATTCAATCTCTTTGCTGGCTACTGGTCTGTTCAAGTTTTCTATTTCTTCCTGTTTCAGTTTTAGTAGTTTATGTTTCTAGGAATTCATTCATTCATTTCTTCCAGGTTGTCCAATTTGATGGCATATAGTTTTTCACAATATTGTCTTATAATTGTACTTTTGTGGTGTTGGTTGTTCTTTATCCTCTCTCATAAGTGATTTTATTTATTTGGGTCCTTTTTATTTCCTTTTTGATAAGTCTGGGTAGGAGTTTATCAATTTTATTAATTTTTTCAAAGAGCCAACTCCTGGTTTCATTGATTTGTTCTATCGTTTTTTTAGTTTTTATATAATTTATTTCTGCTCTATGTATAATAACCTTTATTATTTCCCCTCTTCTGACGGCATTAGGCTTCTTTTGTATCTCTCTTCTAGCTCCTTTAGGTGTAAGGTTAGGTTGTTCATTTGAGATTTTTTTCTTGATTCTTGAGGTTGGCCAGCATTGTTATATACTTCCCTCTAATGATCGCTTTTGCTGCATCCCAAAGGTTTTGAACACTCCTTATCTTTCCTTCTGTCAGAAAATTACTATTTAAAAAAATCTCTAGAGATGATGAACGAGATCTTCAGGTACAAGAAAATGTCTCTAGTGAGCAGCAAATGGACAGTTTTCATTTCATTTTCATTTGTTTCCATGTATTTTTAAATTTCTTCTTTGATTTCCTGGTTGACCCATTTATTATTCAGTAGCTTGTTGTTTGTGATCTTTCCAAATTTGTAGTTGACTTCAAGTGTCATAGAGTTGTAGTCAGAAAACATGCATAGTATGATCTCAGTCTTTTTTTACTTGTTGAGGCCTGATTTGTGACCTAGTATATAATCTGTTGTGGAGAATGTCCCATGTGACTTGAAAAGAATGTGTACTCAGGTGCTTTAAGATGGAATGTTCTTAGTATATCTGTTAAGTTCATCTGGTCCAGTGTTTCATTCAAAGCCACTGTTTCCTTGTTGATTTTCCACTTAGATGATCTGTCCATTGATACAAGTGGGGTGTTAAAGTCTCCTACTTATTATCAATGAGCTCCTTTATGTTTGTTACTGTTTTAGATATTTGCATGCTTCCATGTTGGGTGCATAAATATCTACAATTGTTAGATCTTCTTGTTGGACAGTCCCCTTTATTAGTGCCCTTCTTAATTTCTTGTTACAGTCTTTGGTATAAAATCTAGTTTGTCTGATATAAAGATTGCTACTCTGGCTTTCCTTTGATGCTTGATGTTTCTTCATCCCCTCACTTTCAATCTGTAGGTCTTTATGTCTACAATGAGTCTTTTGTAGGCAATATATAGATGGTTCTTTTTTTTTTTCATTCATTCTGACACCTTATGTCTTTTGATTGGAGCATTTAGTCTATTTACATTCTGAGTCATTATTGATATTATATTTAGCGCCATTTTATTACTTGTTTTTGTTATTATTTCTGGAGATTTTATCTATTCCTTTCTCATCTTTATCACTTTTGGTCTTTCTTTTCTGCTGAAGGAGTCCCCTTTAATATTTCTTACAGGGCTGGTTTAGTGGTTACAAACTCCTTTAGTCTTTTGTCTATGAAACTCTTTATCTTTCCTTCTATCAGAAAATTACTATTTAAAGAATCTCTAGAGATGATGAACGAGATCTTCAGGTACAAAAAAATGTCTCTAGTGAGAAGCAAATGGGTTGCGAAGGTGAGGTGAATGATATAAGATGCCCCGCCGCCCATGAATGACCTAAGAGGTGAGCAGAAAAGAGACTCCTAGTTTATAACGTCCAGTGAGCCTAGTTCTTATAATCTTTGCTAATAGGACATTTTGTTTGCTCTTTTCTTCAATTTAAAGCTATGTCCTTTGTTTCATTTTAATTCTTCTGACTTTGAGTTGCACTTGTTTGATATTAATACTGCAACATATACTACTCTTAGGTTATTTGCATTTTCCTGGTACATCTTGGCTTCTCTTTTTATTCTTAAGCCATACAGCATTATTTAGGAGGGAGTTCACTCATAGGTAGAATATAGTTAACCTTCCTTTGCAAAAAAGAAGTTTAAACCATTTTCCTTGGTTGTCATAACTTAGTTTTTGTCTAGTTACATTACCTTTTTCTTTCTTTTCAATGTTCTCTTGCTTTCTTTTTCTCTGGACCATGCTTTATTAGCTATTATTCACATTGACTTCAAAAGTATTTAATTTTTTTTCCATAGGCGTCCCAAATTACATACTGTATTTTTAATTTTACTAGTGGTTCTTATGAAGGTTTTTTAACATATTGTTTAACTTGTACTTCCCTGTTTTTCAAGATCAGGAATGGAATGTCACCTTTTGACATCATGTGAGATGACAATGCTGAGAACAAAGTAGGCCATGAAGAAACACTTATTTAATTATATGTAGTTGAAATCAGTTCTCTCTTCAATCTCATTTGAAATTATTTGAAACATGAAACTCACACAATGGCTCAGGCAGCTGGGGGTGGGAGAAGTTTCAACAATACTGCCCCTGGTAATGCAAGCAAAAATGTGTCTAAATGAATGGTAAGAGAGCACTGCCACAGTTTTGTTATTATCACTTAGTTATTACTTAATACTCATTATTGAGAGTGATGGAAGGGATATATTTTGAAATGTGTGTCTAAAAATCAGTTCAGTAATTGACAATCAGTATCTCTTCCTGCTCAGATGAAACCCAGTGGAGAATGACTGGTTCATTTACTTTTCAGTGTCTTTTGCTTCCTTATCTAAACTCCCAGGTGTAGCAGTACCTCCACAGCTTCCAAAAAGAATGTCTGAGTGCCTGCATGTGGCATCCTGTCCAAGGGCAATTTAACTGTCAGGATATATCATCATCAAGTCCTTTAGCAAGTTGCCCACTTACCACTATAGCTCTATGAATAGCTTTATCAGGATGACACAGTCTTAATCACTTAAATCCAAGAGAGAATAGTAGAAAGCTGTTTCAAAGGTTCACACAGTGGTTGCATTAAAGGGTGTGGAAAAACATGATGACTATGAAGGTATTTTGTGAGAAAAATCAGTCATCATTTCGATTTGCCTTCCATTTCCTGCTCATATTATTTTTCCAACTGCCTATACAGCTGATCAAGAGATTTGTTAGCATGACTCCCAGAGGCTTCTGGGAAAGTGACCTCTCTCCTGGCTCTACAATACTAAGTTTAAGAATATACTTGGATCATGGGGCATCTGGGGGGCTCAGTCGGTTAAGCGTCCAACTTCAGTTCAGGTCATGTTCTCACAGCTCATGAGTCCAAGCCCCACATTGGTCTCTGTGCTGACAGCTTAGAGCCTAGAGCCTGCTTTGGATTCTGTGTCTCCTCCTCTCTCTGTCCCTTCCCCACTTGCTCTCTCTCTCTCAAAAATAAATAAACATTAAAAAGAGAGAGAGAATATACTTGAGAGAGGAAGCAGTAGGTTGCATGCACAAACATGATAAATAAGGACTATTCATGCTTAAGTTTACTGTATTGTGTTGTTACTGCCTACTATGATTATATCCAGTGTTATATTGAGAGACTGAATATACAAATAACAATGACTAGACCATATATAAAAACAGAACTCTGACCTACAACCTGCAACAAACTGCCTAGCAAATCAACCTACCCAGGAAGCCAGCCTCCTAGAAGTTAGACCTGTAGGAAGTCACATTGCTATCTCTAGTGATGGTCCAGGACGTCAGACAATAACCCCAGTAGCAATTGTCCTCAAATGACCACAATTTGTTTAATGATGGACAGTTTTCCTTATATTTGTCCCCAAGCCTGCCTACAGCTGCTTCTTGTCTGCAGCTTCCAATAAGGGCGTACTTGAAGCCCCACTCTTCTGTCTGCCTCTGAGTATCTGCCAAAATGCAAGTGACGGCAGCTGGCTCCCTGTAGCAAGCTCTGAATAAATAGCCTTTGCTTGTTCTCACTTGGTTGGTCTTTATTTAGTTCCAGTATAGAGTTGAGCTTAAGGAGGTGCTTCTGGTGTCAAAGAAGTGGTCCCTAGCACATCCCCAGGCTACTCTACTTAGAGAAGTATTCCAGCCTTAGGTAGGTAAGTCAAGATGTAAAGAGAAAGACTATTAATTCCCCAGAAGGACTGATAAGATTCTCACTTGGGTCTTATCATCTGTAACTATGTACACAGTGGTGAGGATTCCAGGAGCTAGAATCTCCATCTGGCCTGAATGATATTGCTGACCTCTGGGATGTATATCGTGACTGTCCTGACTTCCTTTTGTAGCCTTAGAGAATGAAACCCTGCTTGATGTACCCAAAGAGCATGTGTGTGGTCTTTCTGTCAGTCTGAACTTACAATGACTCCGTCAATACAATGGTCATGTACACCCCACATTTCAGACTGGGTAGGTAACTGTTACATATTTTGGAATTGAACATAAAGATTTTTGTTTTCTTTCCCAGGCTAGAATTTATAAATGACTGCTTGTGGTAGTATTTCTTAACCTGGTACCATTTAGGGGAGAAAGGGCAATGAGGCAGAGAGAGCAGCATAAGAAAGGCAAGGAGGCAGGGACATACAGGGTAATGCTGCACATCTCATGAGCTTCCAAAATACGCCATATGGTTTATACCAAACCTCCAATGGACACTTGCAGCTTGTACAAGCAGACGGATTAGTGGAAGGAAAAACTGAAGCCAACACCTTTGCCCCAGGGGAAGCCTTTTTAAGACCATTATTTCGGAGTTCTCTGGAACTAAAGGGGAGCAAGCAAATCTACACAGGCTCTTCTGAGTTTCCAAGACATCGCCATCTGAGTGCTTTTCTTCATTCCCACGGCACAAGGATCACAGTCACATTTGACTCTAAGTGGAAACTTGACACAATCCAGATGTCCATTTTCAATCCTTTGAGACCTAAATATGTCAACAAATATTTTCAGAGGGAACATTAGGTTTTATTCGCTAAATATGAATGTCTAATTCTCTCTTTGCATTGCCAAGTCCCTCTTTGGTATTAATCATGGTTGCTAATATTCACATCATCATCCATAACTAAGCTCCCAATCGGTCAATTTGTGATACATCATTCAAGTATCAGTGATTCTTTTTTAATTTTAAGATTTTCCTATCTTATATGTATACTGTAGAAAATAAGAAAGAAAAAGAAATAAGGAAGGAAGGAGAAAGGGAAGGAAAGAAAGAAAGAGGAAAGAAGGGAGTTCTCTTAATAGCAATTCCACTACTGATATTTTGGTATAATATTTTCCAATCTTGTTGATGTTATGTAATTGCAACATATACACCATTTCATAACTTCCTTTAGTCAATAATATGTTAACACTTTTCTACATCATTAAACACTCTACGATGTAAAAGTTAATGACAGGAGAGCATTTTAATGTTTGGAGAGTCCACACAATGTCTCCTACTGTTAATAATTCATTGTTTCCTAGTTTACATTATTATAAGGAACACTGCTATTAACATCTTATAACTAAACATGGAAACTGAGTTTCTGGACCAAAAAGCTAAGCACATCTTTACAACTCTTTTCTTCTATGGTTATTTCTGAGAGAGAGCCATGAGCGGGGGAAGGGTAGAGAGAGGAGACACAGAATCTGAAGCATGCTCCAGGCTCTAAGCTCAGACCTGAGCTCAGAGACTGTGAGATCATGACCTGAGCTGAAGTCAGATGCTTAACCAACTAAGACACTCAGGCGCCCCAATATGACTTTTGATCTCTGAATCAAAGAGCCCTCCAGAAAGGTTGTAAGAATTTATACTCCGTCTAGCAGGGCATGAATGTGTTCATTTTCCCATATCCTCTTTGTATGAGTATTATACTTAAGGAGGTCATTTTCCCTCCCTTTCCCCCTTCTTCCCTTTCTTCCTCTTGCCAACTGTTAATGCAATATTACACCAGGGTTTTGCTAAAAGAAAGGTTTATTTGTCTTGTCCACATTTCACCACAATGCATCCCAAGGACTGGTGATAGAATCTGAAGAATGTGACTCAGCTCTTCCAGGACAGATCAGGCACCTTGGGGGGAAAAAGCAGAGTAATAGAAGAAAGCCTGGGGACTGGGGTGGAGGTGGGGAGAACAATGAGAAAAATATTGATCCTTAACTAGGAAAAGACTCTAAGAGTGGTAGGTGACTACATGAGAAAACTAAATCAATGTTTTGCTCCATCCTCTGGATACACTGTCCAGCCTGGACTGTAACTCCAGACTTATGTCATTAATGACCTATTTTGAGATTTACATTTGTTTTGCTATTTCTCTCATAACCACTATCACCAACATACACTCCATTAGGAAAACTTATTCACCCTACCTCCAAAATACAGTTTGATTTGATCCTCTTTTCTCATACGACTATAGATTCTTAATTGTTTTCCCTGT
The DNA here is from genome assembly GCF_003009895.1 of Hyaena hyaena. Classification (NCBI taxonomy): domain Eukaryota; kingdom Metazoa; phylum Chordata; class Mammalia; order Carnivora; family Hyaenidae; genus Hyaena; species Hyaena hyaena. The sequence continues at coordinate 139,331 of NW_024080973.1, forward strand.
TTCTACCATCCATTCTGTACACAGTAGCCAGGGAATGAGAATCACATTATGTCATCTTCCAGATAAAAATAATTTATTGGCTCTTAGAATAGAATCACAACTCCTTATGTGGCCTACAAGCCTCTACTCATGAGTGGGATCCTGTCCACCTCTCCAACACCATGGGACACTAATTCTTGCCAATCCCCATCATTCTGTACCAACCACACTGACATTGCTTCTGTTTCTAAAGCACACGGAGTTCTTTCTCACATTGGAACTGCTGTTTTTGCTGTTCCACCCCTTGATTACTCTTCTTGTTTTGGGGGAGGGGGAGGGGCAGTACTTCTCATCCATCATACCCCACTTCAGAAAGAGCCTACTTGGCTAGCCTACTACTGTCAGCTTCAATCAGCAACCCATTTACTTTCCATCACACAACCCTACTTTTTTCCTTTGTTAGGAAACCAAAACAACTTTGTCTCCTTGGTCATTGTCTTCTTTAGAACATAATCTCTATGAGACCAATGACTTACTTTGCTCTGACCTACCGTATCTCTATCACCTAGCAGAATGCCTAGCACATTGTTGACACTCAAAAAATGTTTCATGAGTAAATGGAAGGTATACGCACAGTCAAACAAAATCATATTTTCTTTGTGGTAAAAGATTTTTCTCTGATTTACATACAATCATTATATGTATAACCAAGGAGTTACATGATTTTTAAATATTTTTAAATTTGATTGATGAAAAGAAGTATGGCATTGTTTGAATAGTCTAAAACCTATTTAATCATTGTGTCATTGGAAATACAGTTTTTATAATTTTTCATTATTATAAGCAATATTACCATATATAAACTTGAAGCTAATATATAATTATTAAAATTTCTTGCTAAAGTGGCTTTGCTAGATCAAAATCTTCTTATATTTTCATCAAATTTCCCTCTGAAAATATTTCACCAATTGATTCTCCATCAGCAGTGAACTAAAGTTCTTTTTTTAAAAAAAATTTTTAATGTTTATTTTGAGAGAGAGGGAGACAAAGTGTGAGCAGGGGAGGAGAGGAGGACACAGAACAGGAAGCAGGCTGAGCTGTCATGAGCCCTCCTCCATGCTCATCACCTCCCTTCCGCCCCCCCACCCCCATCAGCCGTCAGTTTGTTCTCAGCATTCAAGAATCTCTCATGGTTTGCTTCCCTCCCTCTCCCCAACTATTTTTCCCCTTCTTCTCCCCATAGTCCTCCGTTAAGTTCCTCCTAATCCACCTATATGTGCAAACATGTGGTATCTGTCCTTCTCTGCCTGACTTATTTCGCTCAGCATAACACCCTCAAGGTCCATCCATGTTGCTACACATGGCCAGATTTCATTCTTTCTCATTGCCATGTAGTATTCCATCGTATAGATGAACCACATCTTCTTGATCCATTCGTCAGTTGATGGACGCTCAAGCTCTTTCCATGTTTTGGCTATTGTTGAGAGTGCTGCTATGAACATTGGGGTACATGTGCTCCTATGCATCAGCACTCCTGTATCCCTTGGGTAAATTCCTAGCAGTGCTATTGCTGGGTCATAGGGGAGTTCTAGTGTTTATTTTCTGAGGAATCTCCACACTGTTTTCCAGAGGGGCTGCACCAGTTTACATTCCCACCAACAGTGTAGGAGGGTGCCCGTTTCTCCACATCCTCACCAGCATCTAGAGTCCTCTGATTTGCTTAATGAAAACCATTCAAATACCAACAAGAAAATTACTTGGGGGCATTGCATTAAAGCTGGCATGATAAATGAGGTCTCTCGTGCAGGACATTGTCCTATTGGTGGTGGTCTTTTCTTTCACATTTATCTGCTCTCCCTGGATGACACCATCCTCCTTCACAGGTACTACATCCACACCAATAACCACCACATCCAGATTCTGGGCCAACATGTAAAGGAAGTTACCCAGACCATGAGAAGTAGGAGAAAACTAGAGTCAGAAGGAAAGAACTGGGGTCCAGGGCAAAGGCTCTGATGGGGAAGGTGAATGTTGTACATGCTGTGCTGGCTCTATTATTCAGAAGCCAGGGATCAGCTCTGGCTCATTCATCTTCTGTTTGCTCTGGCCAAGGTCAAAGTGAGGCCAGCTATAATCTGTCACCGCAAGAAACATGGATACTACTTAGAACCAGAAATAAAGAACTCGGTAGGGGACACTGAGCAAGGAAAATATGCATGGCTTTTTCTCAAAATGCACATTGGCAGGAAAATCAGGAAACGAGGCTCTCAGAGCAGCTAAAGACCAGACACCCACTCAACTGTCACAATTATATTTCATGGACTGAAAGGATGGGAAAGGTGTTCAAGAATCATTTCCCTCTGAGTATGTCTTAAATATCCACTTTTTACATAAAGAGACTGGTATACTGCTGCTATTTAAAGAAAAGCTATACTCTAATAGAAATCAAAACCTGAATATTAAAAATAAATCAGTTGGGCTTAATTTTCCAGAGATAACTGAACGAAATTTTCAAAATATCCTTATACATGACTCTGAGGGTTTTCTTGAAAGTGATTTAAAAGTGAGAGAATTCAGGGGGCGCCTGGGTGGCTCAGTTGGTTAGATGTCCGACTTTGGCTCTGGTCGTGATCTTGCGGTCCGTGGGCTCGAGCCCCGTGTCAGGCTCTGTGCTGACAGCTCTGAGCCTGAATTTTACTTCAGATCCTGTGTCTCCCCCCTTTCTGCCCTTCCCCCACTCGCACTCTGTCTCATTCTGTCTCTCAAAAATAAATAAATGTGAAGAAATTTTTTAAAAAAATAAATAAAAGTGAGAGAATTCAGGATACCAGTGTTTAGGATTGTTTTGTTTGTTACTGAATTATTGACTAAAATGATTGGTTTCATCTTTCCTATGTTCAATGCAGGGAGGCACAGAGGAAACTGTCATTGACTACTGAAGGTTAAGAAAATAGATACCTCAAAACAGTTAAAAAGCACACATAGCTATAAAAAGGCAGAATTAAGGGCTGGAAATCGGAACTTCAGATTTTAATTCTGGCATTATTTTTACTCTATCATTCCTTTTACTATAAAATTCTTGTTTTCTAGGATTTTATGCTAAGGCTAAATATTTGATTTAAAACAATTTCTACTGATTGGTAATATTTGAACACTATGAAGATAAGATTGAGGAAATGAGGAGAATCAGAGAAAGAACAAGTTGTCATCATACCCTTTCATTTAATCAATGGCTCTGAGCCAAAGAGAGAAGAGGAGTGCCCCTGTAAAAAGCTGATGTGTGACACCCAAAATTCTAAAAATAGCTATCTCCAATTTAAAAAAACAACTTCTAATCATTCTCTTACAGGAAAGCATGCAATGGGTTGTGAAGCTCAACAGAAGAAAAGGAGCTCTGTCAAGAAGCCGGCCTGGGTTTAAGTCCCACCCAGCTCTGTCACTAACTTACCGCGTGGCTTTGGGCTAAGCCACTTACCTCAGGCACACTTTTCTCATTCAGATAATGGAAAAGAATGAAGCAGCCACTTATGGGATTGCCAAGGATTAAAAGTAGTAATAACGTAAAGCATTTAGCACCATGCTGGGCACAAGGTAAACAAAGGAAAGAAGGATTCCAGGTTCTGCACCTGGCTCTTTCCTGGGCTTGCTGTGATTTTGTCACAGTAAAGGAGCAAAGATAGTTCCAGGAGGCTGCTTTATGGTGGCCCAGTAAAGAGCCAGGTCCAGAACCTCGAATTCTTTTTTCCACTTCCCTGATGTTGAATCAGAAAGCAAACCCTGATGTTCTATCCATGGTGATCATAGAATTTGAAAGCAAAGGGAAGTCTGACTCAAATTTGCTGTGTAATCTTGAATCAGCAATTTCATTTCTTTGAATCTCATTCCTTATCCATGAACTGAAGATACCAATAAGATTTCAGCGAATTGTTCTGAAGCTAAATAGATGGGTAAGAGATGGTACTTTTGCATACAAAGCTCTTGTAGACTCAAAAACTCCATACAATGAGTTATGAGTTATGTTATTCATCACTCCACTTGCAGATGTAGGAATGGTGTAACTACCGACAGAGCCTTCTCCTGTTTTTCAAGACTCATTTTCCTGATGCCTATCTCCTCTTCCCAGGGCAATTCTAAGTTTCCTCATTTTAACCAAATCATGTCTGTTCACTGGACATAATTACTCGGGATTCTGAAACGTCATGGTAGCTCCTGTTTTGTGAACTAACCAGACCATTAACAGCTAATGTCACAATCTATGAACTAACTCTTCAAGGTTGTAAGCTCCAACCTCTCATTTCTCTTTGCAGTCTTGTCAGAGTTAATAAAGAGGAGTAAGTCCAGAAAGAGTAGGCTGGGTCATGCTACTGAAGCCTTCTGTCATGAGCAAGAATCTGGTTTTTCTTTCGTGGGTGATAAGGAAAAATTGAAACCTGTTAAGTATAGAATTGGCAGTCATATTTTGTGCATTAGAAAAGTCACTTTGGAAGTTGTGCAGAGATTAGCAGAATGCTTGGACTGGAGGTATGATCTGTGTAATCAGCATTATCAAGAAAGGGAGAAATAGGGGCACCTGGGTGGCTTAGTCGGTTAAGCGTCCGACTTTCGCTTAGGTCATGATCTCGCGGTTCGTGGGTTCGAGCCCCGTGCCGGGCTCTGTGCTGACTGCCGGCTCAGAGCCTGGAGCCCGTTTCAGTCTGTGACTCCCTCTCTCTCTGACCCTCCCCTGCTCACATTGTCTCTCTCTCTCTCCTAGAAATAAATAAAAATATTAAAAAAAAAAAGGGAGAAATATGTTAAGAATTCTCCCTAATATGGAATGCAAGTATTGAAAATAACCTTTTGGGGCCCCCTGGGTGGCTCAGTCCATTAAGCATCCGACTCTTGGTTTTGGCTCAGGTCATGATCTCATGGTTCATAGGACTGAGCCCCGCCTGGACCTCTGTGCTGACAGTGTGGAGCCCGCTTGGGATTTTCTTTGTGCGCATCCTCTATTCATGCATGTTCTCTCTACTCATGCATGTTCTCTCTCTCTCTCTCAAAATAAACTTAAAAAACTAACCTTTCAAATATTTCCATTAATATCCTTAACATTATAATTTAATTACGTTCAATTATATAATACCTAACCCATTTTTGAAATATTAGAGAACACAGAGAAATAAAAGGAAAAAATTATCTACCCTACATCATTCAGAAAAAATGCTATTAACATTTTGGGGTACATGAGTCTTTTCAGATTATTAATGTGAGTGTTCTATGCATGGAGAGGGAGAAGGAGAGAGAGGAGGAGAAACCTGACATAAAAAGAAGTAAAAACACTAAGATATAACAGGAGCAGGAGGAACCAGAGGTGAAGATAATATCTATGAGGAATCATTCTTGGGGGAGGGGTGACCACAGACACAGTCTAAAGTTGATACTTGCGGGGAGTAGGCCTGGCAATGGAAGTGAGGATGGAACGGAAGACTTTACTTTTGTTTGCTTTGTGTGCTTTTATAGATTTTTTTTTCTGGTTTTATTGAGACATAATTCACCTAACATTGGGTAAGTTTAAGGTATACAGTGTAATCATGAAGGATTACCACAGTAGAGTTAGTTAACATGTCTATTACCTCATATAGTTACAATTTGTGTTTGTGTGTGTGTATTGAGAACTTTTAAAATCTATTCTCTTGGCTACTTTCAAATCTAACTGTAGTTACCATGTATGCTACATGTTACCACTCTAGAACTTAAGCATCTTAGAACTTGAAATTTAGACCCTTTGACCACTAATGCTATTTCTCCCACCTTTAGCAACCAACAATCTATTCTGTTTCTAGGACATTGGTTTTTTTGGAACCCACATATAAATGAGATAATACAGTATCTGTCTTTGACTTATTCCATTTAGCATAATGCCCTCAGGATGCACCCATGTTGTCGCTAATGGCAGGATGTCTTTCTTTTTTATGACTGAATAATATTCCATTGTATATACATATGTGCTGTATTTTGTTCATTCATCCACCACTGGACACTTAAGGCTATTTCCATGTCTTGGCTATTGTAAGTAATGACGTAGTATACAGATGCAGATGTCTCTTTGAGATAGTGAGTTCATTTCCTTTGTATATATACCTGTTAATGGAACTGGTGGGTCATATGGTAGTCCTATTTTTAATTTTTTGAAGAAGCTTCATACTGTTTTCCACAGTGGCTATACCAATTTGCAGTCCCCCAACAGTGTACAAGAGTTCCCTTTTCTCCACATTCTCTTTAGTACTTATGTCTTTTAAAAAAATGCTTGTTTAAGAGAGAGAGAGAGTGCAAAAGCAGGGGAGGGGCAGAGAGACAGAGAATGTGACGCAGGCTCCAGATTCTGAGCTGTCATAACAGAGTCTGACGTGGGGCTGGAACACACAAACCATGAGATCATGACCTGAGTCAGAGTTGGATGTTAAACTGACTGAGCCACCCATGTGCCCCTGTCTTGTTTTTTAATAACAGCCATTCTAACAGGTGAGAGATGATATCTCTTTGTGGTTTTGATTTGCATTTCCCTTATAATTAGTGATGCTGAGCACCTTTTCACGTACCTGTTGAATGTCTTCTTTTGGAAAAATGTCTACTCAGTGCTTTGCCCATTTTTAAAATGGTTTTTTTTTTTTTTTGCTATTAAATTGTATGAGTTTACTATATTTTTGGATATTAACCACTTATTCAATATGTGGCTTGCAATATCTTCTCCCATTTTGTCTAAGTTGTCTTTTCATTTTGATTGTTTCCTTTTTAGTCCTACTTGTTTATTTTGCTTTTGTTTCTTGTGCTTTAGGTGTCATGGCTAGAAAATCATTGCCAAGACCAATGTCAAGGAGCTTTTTCCTTATATTTTCTTTCAGAAGTTTAAAAAAACAAAGCCCACAGGGACAGAAGTATTCAGTAATTCCCTACAGTACAAAAGGACTCATTATAGGTTGTTTTTGGTTCTCCCACAGTATATTTTAAATGTTTTTCATTATGCTATATGCTAAGTTATATGCAACCTGACCTTTCTGAGATATTCTATCACATAAACAAGACAGAAGATATCAAGAATATCAAGAATCCCAAGATGCCCTGGGATTTACTTTTTTTTTTTTTCCAAAGTTCAACACTAGAAAGGTAGTCTACTTTTTCCTAGCCATAGGGAGAGCCATCCTTAGGCATACTATTTCTTAACCCTTCATCATGGAGGGATATTCACAGATAAAAGCTTTCCCAACGTGGCAATTTGGAGCCAAGTATGTAAGTCAAAATATTAACCAATTCTGTCTCTGCATTCTTAATGAACACACATTGTTCCTGTTATGACTTCCCTTCTGCTGGGAGTACTACAGACTGAAGAAGAAGCTACTGGTCATGCAGGACTCTCCATATGGCATCAGAACTCTGCTCAAGGGGTAAAGTTAAGCCACCAGTGGTGGTGTTCATACTCTTCTTTTAAATCGGTCCTTTTAATGGTAAATCATCAAAATATATGAACATATTTCACCTTCACTGGATTTCTTCACCACGAACAAAACTGTGTGTAACTTGCACTGGTTACAAACCCCTTTTTATTTTTTACTTTTTGATGGATTTTGATGACCACACACAGTCACTCCTCCTTCAAAAGCAAAATGCTATAACAGTAAATAATAATATTATCAATTCTACATGTATTTCTTGTCATAGAAAAGCCGAAAATGGCATTGCAGGCTTTTATATGTTTTTTTCTTCCAGTTGGTTTCTGTTAAATCCTGGAAACGAACAACATAAGGCTGAATTATCAATTCCTCATTCATCCCCAAAGTGATGAAATTGTTGCTGCTGGGAAATACTTAAGGGAACATAATGCATATAAGGTCAGGTTATTAAATAGAGGCACTTAAAGAACTGATACAGAGTTGACAATCAGCAAGAACATATGCTGAATGAATGAAAGGATAAATACATGAAGTAGAACTATGGTTCCTAAATGAGCCTTTGATTTTTTTTTAATTCTTGAGAAAAAGTATTTTTTAATTCCAAAATGTTGAAATGTTATAGTGGATCTGTGGGACAATTACAAAAGGTATAACTTACACATAATGAGACTGTCAGAAAGGGAAGAAAGAGTGAAAGGAACAACAGAATATATGTTTGAAGTGATAATGGCTGAGAATTTTTCAAAATTAATGACAGACACCAAAGCATAGATATAGAAGGCTCAAAGAACACTAAGCAGAATTAAAAAAAAAAATTACATTCTGGTATATCATATTCAAACTGTAGAGAATCAAAGACAATGACAAAATCCTGAAAGAAGCCTACCTTAACTTACAGGAGATCATGGATAAGAGTTACATCGGACTACTCTTCAGAAACCATGCAAGATGAGAGTAGAGTGAAATATTTAGACTACTGAAAACAACACCACCAATCTAGAATTCTGTAGTCAGAGAAATTATCCTTCAAAAGTGAAGGAGAGAAGAATTAGAGAAGGAAAATGATACAGAAAGTCAGAAATTCATATCTACATAAAATAGGAGCCTTAGAAAAGTAACAGATAAGAATAAAATAAAATCTTTTATCTTTCTTATTCTTATTTGATCTAACAGATAATAGTTTGTTCAATATAATAATGGCAACAGTATACTAGGTGATTATCACACCTAAGTGAAATGAGTAACAGTAACGTCATATGGGACAGGAGGAAGGAATTGGGAATACACTGTTTACTTGAAGCAGTAAAATGTTACTTGAAAATGAACTTGGATTAGTTGTAAATGTACAATGCAAACTCTAGAATAACAAGAAAAAAAGTCTAAAAAGAAGTATAGTTGATATGTGTTATGGGCTGAATTGTGTCTTCCCCCAAAATTCATATGTTGAAGCCCTAAAGCTTAGTGTACTTCAGAATGTGACTATATTTGGAGATAGGCCTATAAAGACAAAGGAAGAGAAAACCAAATTAATGATGATGTGACTGGTGATAATAAATCAGCTAACATGTGAATAGGTTATGTTTTCATGTCCACAGGCACTATTGCAAGAACTCCTGATCTAATACAAGAAATAAAATCCTAGAACCTTAGAAATGTATACAGTATACTACCTTTTTGGAAGTTTAAGATGCCATTAACTGACACTCACATGGTTTGATAACAGATACTTAGGGGCAGAATATATAAATTATCACATCTCATGCCAATTCAAAAAACTGAAACAGTGATTTTATTTTTAAGTACGTCTTATAATGAAGAAACCTTGGTATACAAAGTGAGTTTAGGGGATTGCCAATTATGTGAACTCTTATGAACACCAGGAGATCAACCCAGAGGGTGAATGGATGTTTACTAAGCATTTAACAAGTGCCAGGAACTGTGCTAAGTGCTTTATTTTAAATCAAGGTTTCTGAATTGGCACTTATTGACATCTGAAGTTAATTTTTGTGCGGGACTGTCCAAAAATAATTTTTAAAGGGCCAATGGTCTAAATATATCAAAAAAAGATGGAGGCTGTCATAGTGGATAAAAAGACAGCACCCGACTACATGTTGTCAATAAAATTATGTTGGATCCTAACATAGGAAAATGGATGCAAAGGAACTGAAACAATGGGGGAAAAGGTAGATAACAGCTAACAGAGAAATGAAGAAACTCTTAAGAGAGAAGACTATGTACTCCATTAGAACGGTGTGGCCAGTGCTTAGGATGGTGGCTGGAACACAGTAGGCGCTCCACAAATATTCATTGCATTAACACATTTGAATTTGAAAATCTGAAAGACAGTCAGGAACCTAATGCATGTGGTTATCCAACAACCATCACAAAATTCATCACTCATTCACATGAAAAAATAAGTAAGGGTTATTCTTCCAAACAACCCATTAAGTGCTCCTGTGCATTTACTTTGTGTTTTCTTCTTCAGTTAGTGTTTCCATAGCCTGCCTTCTATGAAAGCCTTAGAAACAAAAAAGAGAAATTAAAGAAACAGGATGTAGAAAGAAACCCTTTCAACTCTAATCTCCTTTTCTATTCTCTCTCCATATTCTAATGTGGAAGAGTGAAGGCAGGTGGTATGAAACAGACTTTTCTTCTATGTGAGTGATCTTAAAACAACACACACACACACACACACACACACACACATACACACACTTCTCAAAATACTGCATGGAGCATGTTCTAGTCTTTTTTTGGCAGTGAGGTCAATCCAAATGTTGATAGAAAAGGGCAGAATCTTGGAATTCAAAACCAGTTTTCCCTACCCAGATAATTCATGTGTTTCCAATACCACATCTACCAGCAAACAGCTATCTAGAATAACATAAATTACCCTTGAAACTTTCTCTTTTATCAATTCTTGAAAGCTTGAAATAGCCTAGGCTATATAATTATGTATTCTAGAGACCTAAGTTCTTATTTTAAAGTCAATATATAAAAATGGACTGAGAGCCTGCTTGTAAACCCTGTGCTAGAGTTTAAAAGGACAAACCTAGGGGCGCCTGGGTGGCTTAGTCGGTTGAGCGTCCGACTTTTGCTTAGGTCATGATCTCACAGTTCGTGGGTTCGAGCCCCGCGTCGGGCTCTGTGCTGACTGCCAGCTCAGAGCCTGGAGCCTATTTCAGAGTCTGTATCTCCCTCTCTCTCTGACCCTCCCCTGCTCATGCTGTCTCTCTCTCTCTCTCTCTCCTAGAAATAAATAAAAAATATTAAAAAAAATAAAAATTAAAAAAATTAAAGGACAAACCTAGGGGTGCCTGGGTGACTCAGTTGGTTAAGTGGCTGACTTTGGCTCAGGTCATGATCTCTCAGTTCACGGGTTGGAGCCCAGTGTTGTGCTCTGTGCTGACAGCTTGGAGCCTGGAGCTTACTTTGGATTCTGTGTCTCCTTCTCTGTCTGCCCTCCACTGCTCATGCTGTTTCTCTCTGTCTCTCAAAATTAAAAAAAAAAGTTAAAAATTTTTAAAATAAAAAAATAAAAAATGACAAACCTAGATTTTTTTAACCGTCCTAATTTTAAAATCTACATTTGGCTGCTAGTAATATACAATTAACTCCCCCTTAAAAATAAAGGAATTAAATTGCATGGCATTGAGTTCCAATTCTGATTTATAATTTAAAATGAAAAAGTCTTATTTACATGGTCCAAATGATGTTAGGGAGTAGTTTAGATTTTTCCATATACAATATCTGAAATACAAGTCTGAATTATATTTTGTGAAAAGAAATTATATCACCATTAGCCCATTAGCATGGTACCGATTAAGAGTTTTCAGTGTTCTTAAAGGTAGATAAAACTTTTTATTTTCTCAATTTCAAAAGAAAGTCTTTTTTTATTAAGTTGTTTTAATGTTTGTTTATTTTTGAGAAAGAGACAAACAGAGTGTGAGTGGGGTAGGGACAGAGAGAAAGGGAGACACAGAATCTGAAGCAGGCTCCAGGCTCTGAGCTGTCAGTGCAGGGCCTGACGCAAGGCTCAAACTCACTAACAGGGAGATCATGACCTGAGCTGAAGTCAGACGCTTAACCTAACCTACTGAGCCACCTCAAAAGAAAGTCTTGATATGCACGTTGGATTTGTATCTAAGTAAGATGGTAGGTGAATGAAGTTAATCTGCTTTAGAAAACAAGTTTCCTGGGAGCTGGGTCTGTTTTGGTCATCCTTGTCAGCTCTACAGACATGCCACGCAAATAGCAGATACCCAACAAGTGTTGGCTCAATTGAAATACTTGATCAAATGGATTGTTTATGTGAAAATGGATGCTGGTAACCATAAATGATCTCCATCTTTTTATTGCATGAAGTTTAAAATATTACCTGAATAGTTCTAGCTGTTGAATACAGAGTACTTGAAAGGTACAAAATCACATTAAAATGAATTCTACATGGTAGGTTTCCACTAGTTAGACTGACTCTCCCTAAGTAACTAAATTTTTTAAGTTTTAAAGAAACTAATTTTTTTAGGTTTTAAAGAACAGTATAAAATTAATTCTTAAAGTGCTTTCATTATTCTTGATAGAAAAATACATATTTATGGGGCGCCTGGGTGGCTCAGTCCATGATCTCACAGTTCATGGGTTCGAGCCCCATGTCGGGATCTGTGCTGACAGCTCAGAGCCTGGAGCTTGTTTCAGATTCTGTGTCTCCCTCTCTCTCTGACCCTCCCCTCCTCACGCTGTCGTGCGCTCTCTCTCTCTCTCTCCCAAAAATAAATAAAACATTAAAAATTAAAAAAAAAGAAAAATACATATTTATGAAATAAAACTTTTCTTGCTGAAATGGAAGAGAGTTGTTAGGTCTCTTAAAAGCCAGTAATAAAGAGCCCTTTCTTTTCTGATATTGGCATTGAATTGGCACTATATCATGGACTTAACCTAAGGATATTAACAATGAGAAAAATTATTAAAAGATGCCTTACATTAGTTGGTTCTACTACTGGGGTATGATCTATCGACTCAAAAGTATGTCATCATTGGTATCAAGAAACTTAACTCACTCTGATGCTGGTAGAAATACACGTGGACTTTTGGGGGCCCTGAAGTGCAATGTGGTCAGAACAACACTTGGTCAGAATTAAATCTTGTCAAAATTTTTGAGAGAAAATATTAAATTGAATGTATTTTAACTGAAATACATTTTTGTATTTTTTTTGAACTTCTATATAAAGAACATATTCACTAGCATGGGATTAAATCTGCACAATACATAAAGTCATTTTAACTGGAGTTTATGAAACACAAGAAGTTTCAAGCAAATAATATTCATGAGACTGTATAATTTTATTAGCATTCATTAAGACTATTTTTGTGCATTAATAAATTGGCTATAAGGTCAGCTTTCCACCTTACATTAAAAATATAAAAAAGAATGAAATCTTGCCATTTGCAACAATATGAATGGACCTAAAGAGGATTATGCTAAGTAAGATAAGTCAAAGAAAGACAAATCCCACATAATTTCACTTATATGTGGAATCTAAAAAACAAAACAGAAACAGACTCATAAATACAGGCAACAAATTGGAGGTTGCTAGAGGGGAGGAGCATGAAGGAATGAGTGAAATAGGTAAAAGAGATTAAGAAGTACAAACTCCCAGTTATAAAATAAACAAGGGGCGCCTGGGTGGCTCAGTCGGTTGAGCGTCTGACTTTGGCTCAGGTCATGATCTCACAGTTCGCGGGTTCAAGCCCCACATCAGGCTCTGTGCTGATAGCTAGCTCAGAGCCTGGAGCCTGTTTCAGATTCTGTATCTCCCTCTTTCTCTGACCCTCCCCTCCTCACACTGTCTCTTTCTCTCTCTCTCTCAGAAATAAAACATTAAAATATTTTTAAAAATAATGCGAAACTAAACCTGAAACTTGCTTTGTTCCATCTTAAAGTAGCAGTAAATATGTTTATTGTTTAAATAAAATACTGCTTTATAATTAATACTGTTTAATAACCTGTAGTTTAAATAAAATAACCTGTAGGGCGTCTGGGTGGCTTAGTTGGTTAAGTGACTTCAGCTCAGGTCATGATCTCACGGTTTGTGACTTCGAGCCTCACGTCAGGCTCTGTGCTGACAGCTCAGAGCCTGGAACCTGCTTCAGATCCTGTATCTCCCCCCCTCTCTGCCCCTCCCATGCTCATGCTCATGCTCTGTCTCTGTCTCTCTCTCTCAATAATAAATAAACATTAATTTAAAATAAATAAATAAATAGATAGATAAAATAACCTGTTTAAATAAGTGTAACTGTGCAATCCTTTCCTATAGATTTCTTTATCCTAAGAGTAGGCCTATAGCACACTGAGATTTTAAGGGGGTTAATAGCATAATTGTTCCTGTAAATGAGTTAATCCTAAAAAGTACTTTAATTAAAAGGAACACTACAGTTTTAGAATTACCAAAATAAAAAGGTGCCTAATGAAAATGTGCTCTTTAAAACTTGGTATCATTCTAGCACCCAGTCTTCTAAAAAACAGTGAGGGATTCTGTAAATATTTATAAATGAAAGACTGTCTGTGATTAATCCAAGTATTTTATTTTTTTTTAAATATTTTTAAATTTATTTCTAGGAGAGAGAGAGAGAGAGAGACAGTGTGAACAGGGGAGGGTCAGAGAGAGAGGGAGACACAGACTCCGAAACAGGCTCCAGGCTCTGAGCTGGCAGTCAGCACAGAGCCCGACGCGGGGCTCGAACCCACGAACCGCGAGATCATGACCCAAGCGAAAGTCGGACGCTTAACTGTCTAAGCCACCCAGACGCCCCTAATCCAAGTATTTTAAAAATGTCTTTCTAACTTCCCATTCCAATCTTTGTCTCTTATGATAGAGAATAAGAGATTTCAGATAGTATTGTTACAGGTTTATCCTTCAAGAAACTTCACAGACTTCTATTTCTAAAGTGGTGGGCTAGACTGTTCAATCTACTCTTCCAGCTGAAAACAACTGAAACACTGGTTTAAGTTTAAAAAATTTCCTCAAAGTACTGAAGAGCTGTCAAGAGACTAGAAACCAAGAGATCAAAAATTAAGGGAAAGGGGAACCCAGGTAGCTAAGTGGAACACCTGACCTCCTTAGCCATGCTCGTCCTCAGGACACTTACTGATCCAGGTACGTGCCCTTTGGTTTTGGCAGTCTTATCTGTAATGGGAACAGATGTCAAGACCAAGGGCCAAGATGGAAGAATCAAATAGGATCTCAAAGGGACACAATTGATAAGAGTATGGATAAACCAGACGTAGACACACCATTACTTCTCTCACTCATACTCATGGCACAACATGGAGCATGGGAGAGAGTAAAAGAAAACTACCCTGAGAACTGGAGACCATAGGATAGCCTTAAGACAGTTTTTTTTTTTTTTTCAAAGGTTCATATTCAGGGAACCTAAGCTGTGAATTGGTTTAAGGTGGTGTCAGACTGGTGGTATACCGGGCACCCGAACTAAGCAAAAGTAAACCTTTCCATGAAAAAGCTATCTTTATCCTAGTCTTTAAAGAATCCCTTCAAAATGTTTTCTCATGAATGATAAGTCCACAAGAAAACATATCATAAGCAAATAACAAAAATAAGAATTCAAAGAAACATATATACAAAGACTTCAGATATTGGAAATATAACATATAATTATAAAATAAGTACAGTTATTCCCTTTAAACAAATAAAAAGATAACCCTGAAAATATCTGAGAGGAACAGGTAACTCTAAAAACAAATCTACCATATTTATAAAAGAGCTTCTAGAAATAAAAAAAAAACTGTAATAATGAAATTTAGAATTCTAAACATATTAAACATTAATAAATGGTGATTTAGAAGGAAAAGAGAAAGGAATAGATAATATTTGAAGAAATATTGACTTAAAAACTTCCCAAATTTGATGAAAATTATTATTTAATACATGCAAGAAGCTCAACAAAACTCCAAGAGGGATAAATCCACAGAAAGCACAGCTAGGCACATCACGATCAGAATGTCAAAAGACAAAAGAAAAACTTGAAGGCAGCAAGAGAAAGGTTTCTCAATAGAATTAACACCTGCTTTCTCATCAAAAAACATAGAAGCGAGAAAATGGGATAACATATCCAAATACTAAAAGAAAAAGACTGTCAACCAAGATTCCTACATCCAGCAAAACCATCTGTAAAAAATTAAGGGGAGAAAAAAAAAAACATTCCCAGATAAAAACAGGATCTGTCACAAGTATACCTGCCAAATAATTAATATTAAAGGGAATCCTTTAGACTGAAATGAAAAGACACTAGACAGCAACTCAAATCCACATGAAGAAATATAGATCACTAGTAAAAACAACCGGACAGGTAAATGTAAAAACAGTATAAATGTATTTTAAAATTAGAACTCCTTTTTTATATCTCCTATCTGATTTTAAAACAACTGCATGAAGGAATGATTACAATCAGTGCTGATGGGCATACAATATATAAAGATGCAATATGTATGACACTAATTGCACAAAGGAGAAAGGAGGGATTGAAAATATATAGGAGCCAAGATTTTGTACCCTACTGTAAATTTTTACTTTGAACAATATTGTTATAAGGCAGGATTTTAATTGTAACCCCTAGGAAACCCAACAAAAATGTAACTCAAAAAACAAATACAATAAAAAAAGACAAGCTAATTAAGATGGTATATCTATTTTAATAAAAAAGAAGGAAATAATGGAGGAAAAGAGGAACAAAAGGATATAAGACATATAGAAAAATGCAGATATAAATCATTCCTTATCATTAATTACATTAATGTTAACAGATTAATATCTCCAACTAAAAGACAGATATTGGAAGAATGGATTTCATTTAAAAAGAGGGCATAATCCAATTCTATACTGTCTACATATAAGACACAAACTACAGATTCAAAGACATAAATAACTTGAAGGGAAAAGGATGGGTAATCCCTATCAAAATAACACCAGCATTCTTCAGAGAGCTAGAACAAGCCATAATAAAATTTGTATGGAACCAGAAAGACCTCCAATAGCAAAAGCAATCTTGAAAAAGAAAACCAAAGCTGGAGGCATCACAATCCTGGACTTCAAGCAGTATTACAAAGCTGTACCCATCAAGACAGTATGGTACAGGCACAAAAACAGACACTCAGATCATTCTAACAGAATAGAACACCCAGAAATGGACTCACAAATATATGGCCAACTCATCTTTGACAACTAGGAAAGAATATCCAAAGGAATGAAGACAGTTTCTTCAGCAAATGGTGCTGGGGAAACTGGACAGCAACATGCAGAAAAATAAACCTGGACCACTTCCTTTAAAAAAAAATTTTTTTTTAATATTTATTTAGTTTTGAGAGAGAGAGAGACAGAGAGAGACAAAGTGCGAGCAGGGGTGGGACAGAGAGAAAAGGAGACACAGAATCTGAAGCAGGCTCCAGGCTCTGAGCTGTCAGCACAGAGCCTGATGCAGGGCTTGAGCCCACAAACCATGAGATCATGACTTGAGCTGAAGTCAGATGCTTAACTGACTGAGCCACCCAGCACTCCTCACCTGGACCACTTTCTTACACCATACACAAAAATAAACTCAAAATGGATGAAAGACCTAAATGTAAGACAGGAAGCCATCAAAATCCTAGAGGAGAAAGCAGACAAAAACCTTTTTGACCTCAGCCACAGCAACTTCTTACTCAACACATCTCTGGAGGCAAGGGAAACAAAGCAAAAATAGCAATATAAAAAGCTTCTGCACAGCAAAGGAAACAATCAGCAAAACTAAAAGGCAACTGACAGAATGGGAGAAGATATTTGCAAATGACATATCAGATAAAGGGTTAGTATCTAAAATCTATAAAAAACTTATAAAACTCAACAGCCAAAAAACAAATAATCCAGTGAAGAAATGGGCAGAGGACATGAATAGACACTTCTCCAGAGAAGATATCCAAATGGCCAACCGGCACATCAAAAAATGCTCAACATCACTTATCATCAGGGAAATACAAATCAAAACCACAATGAGCTACCTCCCCACACCTGTCAGAATGGCTAACATTAACAACTCAGGCAACAACAGATGTTGGAAAGGATGCAGAGAAAGAGGATCTCTTTTGCATTGTTGGTGGGAATACAAACTGGTGCAGCCACTCTGGAAAACAGCATGCAGTTTCCTCAGAAAATTAAATATAAAACTACCTTATGACCCAGCAATTGCACTATAGTATTTATCCAAGGGATACAGGTGTGCTATTTTGAAGATGCACATGCATCCCAATGTTTATAGCAGTGCTATCGACAATAGCGTAAGTATGGAAAGAGTCCAAATGTCCATTGACAGATGAATAGATAAAGAAGATGTGGTATATGCATGTATGTATACACACACACACACACACACACACAGGAATATTACTTGGCAATCAAAAAAGAATGAAATCTTGCCATATGCAGTTACGTGGATGGAACTAGAAGGTATTATGCTAAGCAAAATTAGTCCATCAGAGAAAGACAAATATATGACTTCACTCAATGAGGAATTTAAGACACAAAAGAGATAAACATAAGGGAAGGGAAGTAAAAATAATATAAAAAGACAGAGGGGGACAAAAACATAAGAGACCCTTAAATATGGAGAACAAATAGAGGGTTGCTGGAGGGACTGTGGGAGGGGAGATGGGCTAAGTGGGAAAGGGGCATTAAGGAATCTACTCCTGAAATCACTGTTGCATTATATGCTAACTAACTTGGATATAAATTAAAAAATGAATAAATTATAGAAAAAAAAAGAAAAGGATGGTAAATGATACATCACAAAAATGGTATGCAAAAGAGAACTGGAGTGGCTATACTAAAATCACACCAAAAAAAGGCTTTAAGACAAAATTTGTCACTAAGGACAAAGAAGGATATTTTACAATGACAAAAGGAATGATCTATCAAGAAGACATAACAATTTTTTAAATGTTTATTCATTTTTGAGAGAGAGAAAGAGCACGAGTGGGGGAGGGGCAGAGAGAGAGTGGGACAGAATCTGAAGCAGGCTCCAGGCTCCAAGCCATCAGCACAGAGCTCAAGCCAGGGCTCAAACCCACTAACGGCAAGATCATGATCTGAGGGGAACTGGGATAATCAACCGACTGTGCCACCCAGGCACCCCAAGGAAACATAACAATTTTAAACATATATGCAACTATCAACAAAGCCCCAATACACAAGTAAAAAACTGACAGAATGGAAAGAAAAAAATAACAACTTAATAATAGGGGCACCTGGATGGCTCAGTTGGTTAAGGGTCCAACTCTTGGTTTCGGGTCAGGTCATGATCTCATGGCTTGTGAGTTTGAGCCGCACGTCTGGCTCTGTGCTGACAGTGCAGACCCTGCTTGGGATTATCTCTCTCCCTCCTCCTCTGCCTCTCCCCTGCTCACTCGCGCGCGCTCTCTCTCTCTCTCTCTCAAAATAAATAAACTTTAAAAAAATTTTATAAAAGGAGAAACAATATATAAATTCCCATTCATTTATGTGTTGCCGATGGCTGCTTTCATGCTACAACAGCAGAATTGAGTAACGGGAACAGAAGCCATACAACTCCACAAAGTCTAAAATATGTTCGATTTAGCACTTAAAAAAAAGTTTGGAACATTTGGTTTCAGGTCCAAAATGTATAGAGCTTGGAAGTCTTCACCTACCTCTTTACAACAAGACTAAAAGTAAACAAAATGAAAATAAATGACTTTTGGCAGAGAAGGACAAATATCATATGTTTGCACGTATAGGAGGATTAGGAGGAACTTGACGGAGGAACAAGGGGGAGAAGAAGGGCGGAAATGGTGGGGGAAAGGGAGAGAGGCAAACCATGAGAGACTCTTGAATGCTGACAAAAACTGAGGACTGATGGATGT